>NC_051161.1:70773238-70806495 GCF_013339745.2 Dermacentor silvarum
GGGCTGATCACGTTGATAACGTGAGCGGACCATCGCTCCGACCACTGACAAACCGCGATAAGCACGAAAAGGCATTAGCACCGGAAAAGCATCGCTACAAAAAAAAAAAAAAAAAAAAAAAAAAAACGGGCTAGATCTCGAAGTCTGTTACCACGAATCGATGGCTTCCACAGCGCTGCGTATATCACCAATCACGGCCTGGTGCTCCATAGTGCCTCCTACTCGCAGAGGCGGAATCAACTTGGCGTTCTCTAGGCGGCGTAGTTCTTCCATTGGGAGCTGGTTGAGGCGGCAGAACAGTCGTCTTCAAAGTTGTATATACGTTTGTGCATCGGGCTTCCTCTCCTTCACAATATTGATTGTGCATTCTCTTGACTACCGATTATTCTTCTTTCTTCGTTGCCCTTTAGGGGACAGAAAATGGTGTCGGGCGAGTAAAATTACATTTAAAAAATAAAGGCTTCGGCCCCGCCCGCTGCACCTAAGTATCGCAGGCGCCATTAAGTGACAAAATGGTGGCGATAATGATGAATTATACAGAGCCAGGCGAACTATCTACAAATAAGCAACCTCAGAGTCCCATGCGCTTGATTCACCTCCACTTACACGAAGAGCTGAAGGCGCTATTTGTTACCGAAGGCTTCATCAACATATTGTTGCCCCCGAGCAAGATGCAGACCAAATCAGCGAAGGAGCTGCTATCATTACACATATCGGCGCTGCCACAGTTTAATAAGAATACCGTGAAAGAAAAACACAGTGACCACGCTGATTTAAGGTAGCTAGTACGTGGCCATATGAATTATTACAGTCAATGAAACGGTGCGCAGAAACCACATTGAATGCAGTGGTTGTGTACTGTTTGTGATCAGGAAGTCTCCGCGCTTACAGCGTCCTTTTTTAAGTTTACTTTCCGCTTCTGCGTTTCGATAGTGAAACTATTCACATATTTCTGGTTAAATAATGTGACTTTTCTTCTATATATCAATTTCTTCATTATGTCTGCCTTCTCTTGTTGTCTTTTTGCGCACACAATCGACACGGACACAGTGAAGCGCTCGTGTGTCCCCCCTTCACTGTGTCTGTGTCGATTGTGTGCGCAAAAAGATTTCACTATGAATTCGTACCAACTCGCCCAACTTTCATTTCTGCTGTCTGCCTTCTCTATATCAGAGATAAAACACATAGGTGCTTGTGGGAAAGTAATCACGACCAGCTTTTATCTTCTTTATAGCCATTAGTTCACTTTAGGCAGGTTCACTATAGCGAGGTTCTACTATATCATTGCCGTCTATACTGCATTGATTTATGTTACCTTCGCAGTCCTCAAATTTAAATGTGCATTACATACTGAGTAAATGAAGTTGATGTTGTGAGTCATTGTATCTACGCTGACCTAAGCATTAACTAAGCTATCGGCCAATGAACAACGATGCATTCAGTGCCTAGTTGAATAAGTGAGCCAAGTTAAGCGACAGATAACTATTGCACAAAATCAATATCAAACATAGGCAATTTAATGTGCAGTGCATTAGTGAGTGTTATAGAAGATGCGTTTGAACTTAAAGTGTCACGTAAAAAGTAGTCTGCACGATCTGTGCTCGGACACACACCGAACAAATGTGTTTTTCTGACCCAATAGTGGATTCTGCCCCTTCTTTGCTGCTCAGATGAGTAAATTTACACAGCATAGACATCTTTACAGGTGCGGGATCGAATCCCGGCCACGGCGGCCTCATTTCGATGGGGGCGAAATGCGAAAACACCCGTGTACTTAGATTTAGGTGCACGTTAAAGAACCCCAGGTGGTCCAAATTTCCGGAGTCCCCCACTATGGCGTGCCTCATAATCAGAGCTGGTTTTGGCACGTAAAACCCCATAATTTAATTTAATTTTAATCTTTACAGGCACCAAAACACAACGCGAACATTAGATCGCTGAGCAATATTTAAATCGTGCGACCACGTTCGCATACACGAATCCCAGCAGTTTATGGCTTCTGTTCGGACTCTCAACTAAAACTTTGCTTAGGTATGTTAGAGCACTGCACGGGCCCGGGCTTGGTAGAGCCCGGGCCTTGGTAGAGCCCGGTAGGCTGGGTAGAGCAGTTTTTCACGGGCTCGGGCCGTGCTCGGGCACGGCATGTGCTTTTTGACCCGGGCCCGGGCCGGGCTCGGGTTTTTTGACGCGGGCCCGGGCTGGGCTCGGCCTTTCTGGTGATGTGCATGTAATGTTCAGCGAGTTATTCTCGGGCGTCTCAACGCTGAAAAACATGTAATTTTCGGTCTCGGGCCGGTTTCGAGCCGGGCTCGGGCCTAAGGTAAAGGGGTGGCGGGCCGGGCCGGGCGGGTAACGTAGATTATTTCCAGGCCCGGGCCGGGCCCGGGTCTCGCCATAAAAGTTTTGATCTGGCTCGGGCGGGCAGCCCGACGTAAAAACGGGCCCGGGCCGGGCCCGGGCTGAAAAAATCGGCCCGTGCAGTGGTCTAAGGTATGTGCTCCTACCGAGCACGGACCTCAAGTACGGAAGTGAGTTAATACTTGGATTACCCCGCGTCAGTTAGGCGTCATGCCTGTCAAGTAAGACCTAACGCTATTACCTGGAGGCGCAGATACGACCTTCCGAGTGGTTGCCAGACCACGCAACGCATGTGCAACGCGAGGCCATCGCCTCCGATGCCCTCTTTCCCGTCTCTTCGCGGCTCTCCGCGTCATGGCCCCTTCGCTCTCTCCGCCAGCGATCAACGACCCACATTCGCAGGCTGGCTTCTCCCCTCTACTTTCCACTGCTGTGGGCGAAATAGTGTGAGCCATTGCTCCTAGATGGCACCGCCGTCTCACAGCCGAGTGTGAGCTATTCGACGAGAACGCACGAGCAGCAGCAGCAGCAGGCGGCAGCGGTGGTCCGCAATAGAGCACTGCACGGGCTCGGGCTTACCCGAAAGCCAGGGCCCGGCCCGGCCCGCGGGCCGGGCCGGGCCGGGTAGAGCAGTTTTTTCACGGGCTCGGGCCGGGCTCGGGCACGGCGTGTGCTTTTTGACCCGGGCCCGGGCCGAGCTCGGGTTTTTTGACGCAGGCCCGTGCCGGGCTCGGGCTTTCTGGGAGTTATTCTCGGGCTTCCCAACTCTGAAAAACATGTATTTTTCGGTGTCGGGCCGGGTTCGGGCCGGTTTGGAGCCGAGCTCGGGCCGGGCTCGGGCTTAAGGTAAAGGGGTGGCGGGCCGGGCCGGGCGGGTAACGTAGATTACTTCCGAGCCCAGGCCGGGCCCGGGTCTCGTCTTAAAAGTTTTGATCTGGCTCGGGCGGGCCGCCCAATGTAAAAACGGGCCCGGGCTGCAAAAATCGGCCCGTGCAGTGCTCTAGTCCGCAAGAGAGGCGCAGGAGCGTTAGTAAAGAAACCTTTCTTTAAAAGAGCCACGCTAAAAAAATAATGTCACGCGCGATTCCACTGCTATGAAAGTGGATTACCAACGAAGCAGTTTGCACACAACATAGAGGTAACACCGAATTGAGATCAAAAGTATGAGCAAATTTTATTTCTCTTGAGTGACGACGGCAGTCATCCCTAAGAAAGACAAACACAGGCACACTTTTATTTTGATCGGCGGTCTTGATCGGCAGCATACATTCGCGTAGAAGACTACCGGAAGCTTAGGGATCTGGAGGAAACTAAACACGCGCTACGGGCCCGCCACGCCGGAAGAGCGGAAAGAAGCTAGGCACGCAAGCACTTGGGACGACGACAAAGAGAGGGCGGTGTGAGTGTACACATGGCCAATGTGTGCGGTACAGCGGCAAATCTTTGAGAAAACCTTATAATCTACATGAGAGTCTATTGATATTGAAAATGGTGCCTATTGATAACTAATCAATTTAAAATAGATATCCAAGTTATGATACGTATCAGATTTTGCATAGAGTGAAGCGATCTTGCATTAAATTCAGGAGCTGAGTTTTTGAACACGCAGTTGTGTTGACGGACACGCAAATGCATAGCCACGGACAGCTTCGCTAGCTCTAATCCTAGCCATGCACAGCTTCGCTGAAAAACGATAACATGTCAACAAAGTTCGTCATCAATGAAGACAAGATCGACACACATGTGTTTAAAAGCATGCGAATCGAAAGTCGTCATGAGTCATGGAATGGGAGATTTAGAAAAATGCGGGATCTGAAAATGAAATATAGATAAGAAAATGCAGTGCACCCTCTCTCTCTCTCTCTCTCTCTCTCACACACACACACACACACACACATATATATACATACACACATACACGCACGCACGCACGCCCCTTTATTGGCCACATTTATATTCACCAAACATCTTCTTATCGACTTCGTGAGCACGGACATGGACTTTTCACCGGCCGCTCCCCTTGGTGCACCCACGAATGGAGAAGTGGGCATGTTTGCGTTTCCGCTTTTCCAAGCCGATGACCTTTCCAAGCCGATGGTCCCACAAAAGTCAACCGAACCAGCGCCTTCTCTATTTTTTAAATGCCAACCAGATGCGGCCAATCCACGGTGTAAGAAATACACTTAGGTGTTGACACTCGCCGCCCGCTGCGGCGGAGAGCGCGGGCAGATCGTGTTCGCTGTAGCCACGCCCCATCGGCGCCTCAGCCACAGCACCCCCCACGCAGCTGTGGCCGGCGCATGTGCTACAGCCACGGTGTCACGGGTGCCTGGATCGGCACGCGCCAATTCAGATGGCCGTGACGGTGTAGCTGTGGCACACGCGCCGGCCGCAGCAGCGTTGGGGGCGCTGCGGCTCAGGGGCCGATGGGGCGTGGTTACAACGAACACGATCTGGTCGCGCCGTTGGGTGGAGTGTCAACACCTGAAGTATATTTCTTACACCGTGGGCCGATCCAACGGTTCACCACCCTCTCCGATCGCCCTTTCCTACTTTCTCCCGTCGGCTAGCGCTCGCGCCGCTTTACGGCCGTGGGGGAAAGCATCCTCTGGGTGGCGCCTCACAACGGAAGTAATCCTGACAGACGCCAGAAGCGTCTACCGCATCTCCTCCGGAACTGTAGCGGCGTTCGCTCAGACGCACGCTTGACGCAAGCTGTCGCACCCTGTGGGAAGCTTCGCATCGCGGCAACTCGCTGAGCTAACTTGGGCGAGCTGGTGGGAATTCGTGTTCTGGAAAAAATAGCAGCGTTGGGTAGACAAGGACACAAGGAAGAACAAGACTCTGGCGCTGATGTGCAAGAAGTCAACTGTACTAGAAGAGAGACCTGGGCGAGTTCGTGCGAATTCATGTTTTGGAAAAATTAACAGCGCTGGGTAGACAAGGACACAAGGAAAAACCGGCATTTGCAGGTATTACAACGTGTAATTCCTACTGACGTCTCCTTCTCCTCAGCGGTTGAGTGCGGTCACACAAACAACGCGCACAACTGTTGTCGATGGCGGCGGCGTTTTGCCCGCGTTCACACCGAACGCGCGCGGCGTTTTTTACGTGTTTATGAAGAATGTGCCAACCTTTGCCGTACACGCTATGGCGGTGAACCGTAGCGACTGCTACGGTACACCACAGGGTCATGGACGATGTGGTGTAGTGACCCTGTTATGTAGTGACCCCAGGGTCATGGACCCTGTGGTCACGACATAAACGAAATCACCGGATCATATATAGTTATCATTTTAATATTTCAAATAACCAATTACACCTTCACATCTTAATAGTCATAATTGTAAATACATAATTCCCACCATAGTACAGCTTCACTGGTCTTCCATCTCCACCCCAGTGGAAGGGCTAACATTTCTTTTTTTCGGCCAAACTCTGCCTTTGTATACGGTTGTGGTCCCGCTTCCGGCGTTTCGTGAACCGAACGGCTCGCTCTTCCTCAGTCTTCGACACTACCTTCGAGCGCTTGGCATTCCGGACCCTCGCCAGTGAAGCAGTCCGCCGGGCTATAACCGCGGGGTGGTCAGACGCCGCTTGCCGACGACGGCTCAAAGCCTCCCGCTCCCTCGCAGCGCTCAGAGAAGACGGCCCGGCCTCGCTCTCATCAATGGTCAAGCTCGCACGAGCGAGGCGCTCCTCTTAGCTACAGGTTCTGTAGACCTGTAAGACCTGTAGCTCCTCTAGCTACAGGTCTTAGCACCTGGTTACGCATCGCCATGTCGCAAATATACCGACACAGAGTGTACCTTGTCGTTTAATGAGTTCAGTGAACTTCGCTGTTAATTCATGCCGATGCCAATGCCAAGAATGTAGACGTGTACTCCAGCTTCGGCGAGACGCACTGTTTCCAACACAGTGCTTCTTGCATGCAGTGTTTCTTAAACATCCTTTGCTTGCATACATCAAATTCCCGCCAAGTGGTAGCATTGGTTGTGCGCTTGACGAGCGTGGTTCTTGGAACGGGCATAATAAGATAGAGCTAATTCCTTGAAATACCATTTATGACACTTTTCGCTTTGAATAAGTTCCTTATGAACCTTATGAAGATGCGCGTAGGGGTGTTCTCGCAGCAGCCGGATCGCATTTCAATAGATTAAAGCAAGCAATTTTCCTTCTGTTTGATGCTCTTGTGAATCGGACATCATATGGAACGCCAAAAAATGGAAGTTATGACACAAGTCGGATATCGAAGAACGGTTCAATGCCTGACTGATCTGAAGCAATGTTATTGTGAAGGGGGTTTATTTGGGTCGTAGAGCGGCAGCGAGAAACGCAGCACCAGCAGGTAGGGCGTAGCCAGAGAGCGAACTGGGTACGAGCCACACGATGGCAACGGGGCTGTTCAGCGTGCCGATCTTCTTCCTCACAATCACCCCCCGGTATGGAAGAGTAGTCATCCTGGCGACTTAGGGAAAGTGCAGTGGATCGTAGTACGGCTTGAGCCGGTCAATGTGTATAGTCTCTCGCCCGCGACGACGGAGATCGGAAGATGGTGACACGGGTTCAACCACGTAATTAACTGGTGATGTTTGCGCAACCACGCGGTAATGCCCGTGGTACTTGGGTAGGAGCTTTGACGATAGACCAGGAGCAGCAATAGGCGGGACCCAAAGCCACACGAGGGAGTCGATGGCGAAAGGGTGAGGAGGTGGTTTGAGGTCATGACACTGTTTTTGGCGACACTGTTGAGCAGACGTCAACGAACGGGCAAGTTGTCGGCATTTCTCGGCATGCTGAGCGACCGTAGCAACAGGTCAGCAGTCAGCAGTCGGCAGGGTCCGGCCGGTACGGGAGAACCGTATCACTGGTGCTGGAAGGCTGGTGGCCGTAAAGCAGAAAGAATGGTGAGAACCCGGTAGTGGCTTGGGAGGCAGTGTTATATGCGTATGTGACAAAGGGAAGCACAGCATCCCAGTTGGAATGGTCTGACACCACGTATACATTGATAGCATGTCATCAAGAGTTCTGCTGAATCGTTCAGTTAAGCCATTCGTCTGTGGGTGATAAGCGGTAGTTGTGCGGTGAATAATTTGGCATTCCGATAGGAGTGACTGCAGCACGTCCGAGAGGAATACGCGACCCCGATCGCTCAGTAGTTCGCGAGGTGCGCCATGGCGGAGAACAAAGTTGTGTAGAATGAACGAGGCGACGTCTTTTGCTGATGCGGCAGATAAGGCGGCGGTTTCAGCATATCGTGTCAAATGATCTACGGCGACGACACTCCATTGGTTGCCAGCTCCAGTCGATGGAAGAGGCCCGTATAAGTCAATGCCGACTCGGTCAAATGGGTGAGCTGGGCAGGGAAGTGGCTGGAGAGGTGCGGTGGAGAGGTGCGATACATTTGCGTCGCTGGCAGGCAATGCAGGCGCGTACGTATTTGCGGATGAAGGTGTGCATGCCGCGCCAATAGTAGCGTATGCGAAGCCGTGTGTAGGTCTTCGACACTCCGCCGTGACCACACTGGGGGTCGGAGTGAAAAGCGGAGCATAAATTGTTTCGAAGGTGGCGGGGCACGACTAAGAGCCATATGCGGCCGTCATTGTGGTAGTTGCAGCGGTATAAAAGTCCGTCGCGGATGGCGAAATGCTGGGCCTGTCGGCGTAACGCTCGAGTTGCCGAAGCCGCCGGAGGGATGAACAAAATATCGAATATCGTGCCGATCAATGGGTATTTTCGTTGCTGGCCATGTCCATGATGTCAAGTGGAGAGATATTATGACTGTAGGTAGGAGCACTGGCGTCTGAAGTAACTGGGAAGCGCGAGAGGGAATCGGCGTCAGAGTGTCTGCATCCATAGCGATAGACGACACGGATATCGTATTCCTGGAGGCGGAGGGCCCACCGAGCGAGGCGACCCGAACGGGTCTTTGAGGTTAGATAGCCCGCAAAGAGCGTGATGATCCGTCACCACGTCAAAGGGTCGACCGTAGAGATATGGGCGAAATTTTTGAAGTGCCCATGCGATGGCCAAGCACTCTTTTTCGGTTACTGTGTAATTGACCTCAGGTTTTGTAAGGGCACGACTAGCATAAGCGACCACGTATTCGGCATTAGTGTTATTACGTTGTGCGAGAACGGCACCAAGGCCTACACCACTGGCGTCAGTGTGAAGTTCTGTAGGTACGCTTGGGTCAAAATGGCGCAAGATTGGCGGAGACGTAAGTAGGCGGCGAAGAGTGGTAAACGCTTCCTCAGAGGCTTCCGACCAATTAGAAAGTGCATTGTCGCCTTGGAGAAGTTGGTTGAGGGGTGCGATCACAGTAGCGAAATTGCGAACGAATCGTCAAAAATAGGAGCATAGTCCAATGAAGCTGCGTAGTGCTGTCAAGTTAGTGGGCTTGGGGAATTCGGATACGGCACGTAGTTTAGCAGGGTCGGGAAGAATGCCTTCTTTGGAGACAACGTGGCGTAGTATAGTCAGTTTTCTAGCTGCAAATTGGCACTTCTTCAAGTTAAGCTGGAGACCAGCATTCCGGAGACAGGTCAAAACTTGATGTAAACAGCGAAGATGGGTCGGAAAATCTGGAGAAAACACGACAACGTCATCGAGGTAGCAGAGACAAGTATGCCACTTCAGGCCGCGCAGGATGCCGTCCATCATGCGTTCAAAGGTGGCGGGTGCGTTGCAGAGACCAAACGGCATGACAGTGAATTGGTACAAGCCATCTGGTGTTACAAACGCGGTTTTTGGACAGTCAGCATCAGCCATGGGCACCTGCCAGTAGCCAGAGCGGAGATCTAAGGAGGAAAACAACTCCGCTCCTTGTAAACAGTCAAGTGCGTCGTCTATACGTGGCCACGGGTATACATCCTTTCGAGTAATCTTGTTAAGCCTTCGATAATCAACGCAAAATCGTATGGTGCCATCTTTTTTCTTAGCTAGGACGACTGGTGATGCCCAGGGACTACTAGAAGGCCGGATGACACCGCGTTTGAGCATATTGTTCACCTGGTCATTGATAACGCGTCTTTCGCTCGCCGATACTCGGTACGGACGCTGCCGAATAATTGCACCGTTGTTGGAAACGTGGCGCATATGGAGGCACATTGTTGGAGACGTTCAATGCAAGTAGGCGACAGTGACGTGCCACGTGTCCAGTACGGCGACAATAAAAACAAATCGGACGGTTCTCAGCCGTGCGCCAATAGTCTTGAGGTCGTGCACGCTGTACCACTGGTCGAGTGGGAGGGGATACAGGCGGGCGCAAAGGCGGGCGAAGTGGACCGTAGGTCTGCAGTCCAGGTCTCGCATTCACTTTGGCGTACGTCAGGGGAGCGGCAGTCGGAGCCTGATGGAAGGAAGGCGGGACGTGGTCGGCTACGTGCTCCTTGATGACATATTGCAGAGTGGGTGCCAATGGAGAACTCGACGGCCCGTGTGTAAGCGGCATCAGCGAAAGCTGACGAGCAACTTCTTCACGGACGAAGTCCTTGATCTGTGCTAACAGCGAAGTGTACGTCCGGGGCAACAGCCAAGCTCGACATTGAAGTGGCCTGTGGAAGAGATTGGCGGGTGGCTACGCGTTGTTTGCGCAGTTCATCGAAGCTTTGGCAGAGACTGACGAGTTCTGACACTGTTGCCGGGTTTTTCGCCAGCAGCATCTGGAAGGCGTCGCCTTCAATGCCCTTTAAGGTGTGCCTGATCTTCTCGGCATC
The DNA here is from genome assembly GCF_013339745.2 of Dermacentor silvarum. Taxonomy (NCBI): domain Eukaryota; kingdom Metazoa; phylum Arthropoda; class Arachnida; order Ixodida; family Ixodidae; genus Dermacentor; species Dermacentor silvarum. Next base: position 70,783,315 of record NC_051161.1, read on the forward strand.
AGCCATTGCGGCGTCAACGCTGTTACAGAGGTCAACAGCATCGTCTATGTAACTGGTAAATGTCTCCCCGCTCGGTTGTGGACGACCACGCAAACGTTGCTCGACGCGAAGCTTGCGAACGGCGGGGCGCCCGAATACCTCCGTTACGCTAGCGTTGAAGGCCGCCCACGTCGTGAGATCACGTTCGTGGTTTCGGTGCCACACGCTGGCAACACCGCTCAAGTAAAACGACACGTAATGCCGCTTTTGGGTGTCGTCCCAGTGGTTGTGGGTGCTCACCCGGTCGTATTCAGCGAGCCAGTCTTCCACGTCATGATCTTCTGTACCACTGAAGATGGGTGGGTCGCGTTGACGTAACGGGCCAGGGCAGACCAAGGTAGGCACTGAGGCAGCGGGTTGTAGTTGTGGTGGTCCTTCTTCTGGCATAATGAAGACAGGCTGTAGTGTCCGGTTGCGATGTTCCAGATTTCCGGTCGTACCCCAGCACTTCCACCAATTGTAAAGGGGGTTTATTTGGGTCGTAGAGCGGCAGCGAGAAACGCAGCACCAGCAGATGATGATGATGATGACCTTTTCTTTGGCGCATACCCACTCACGGGGATCGGCCAAGAGTCGGGCAGATTTTATATACGTGCTAAGTGAATAAATTTAGCAAATGTCTAATTTTGGTAAATATAATAAAGCGAATAAATTCTAATACAATACAGTGGACAATAAATATATAAAAAGTAGGCATACTATTACAAGAGGGAATAAGGTAATGATAAATAAATTAACATGATTAACAATGGAACCGGTTTGATTCAACAATGAATTTCTCTATGGCGATGCATACATTCCTGTGTGAGTGTCCAAGCACAGAAGCTCCGAAAGACAGCAGTTCCGGAGAGTTCAATGGCAGGCCGAGCTGTCGCATTGCAATTTGCAATGCTCTTTTTCTTAGGGGGGAGAAACGCCGGCAGTCCAGTAAGTAATGGTCGATCGTTTTGAATTCTTTACAGAAATGGCACAAAGGGGAGATCGCCAGACCAGATCGGTGCATGTAGAAATTTAGGCGGGGGACTCGACATCGCAGTCTTGTTAATGCCACTTCTGTTTGTCTGGATTTGCAAAAGTTCCTGCTCCAAGGGAATTGTAAGTGATGCAGTTCGGAGGATGATGTTAGATCTGATTTTGATGCCATAAGGGTGTATCTTCTAAACCTGGCAGACGTTATGAAACCTGTCGTTGGAAGAAGGGAACACACAGGGCCTGTAATAGAAGCCTTTGCCAGGCTATCTGCCGCTTCATTCATAAATATGCCTTTGTGACCAGGTACCCATACTAATCGCAAATTCCGCAAATGACTAGGAACCAATGAGTGCAAATTTTTTACTATATGCGACTCGCCAGGAGCAGTAAGTGAGGTGCACAAGGATAGAGAGTCTGTTAATACTACCGCGGTTGTTGTGGGAGGCTGTAGCTTACGCAAAGCTAAGACAACAGCTAGGAATTCCGCTAGGAATATTGGAGTATAGTCGGGGAGTCGAACAGAAAAAGACCAATCTAATGCAGATGAAAAAATTCCAACCCCGGCTTTTTCCTCAATCTGCGAAGCATCTGTGGCTATAATTACGTTTGTTTGGAGCTTGTCCAAGTGATCTTGGAGTAAGCCGTTAAGAATATGCCAGGGAAGTTGCTTCGCATGGTTGGGGTATATGTTATCATAAGTAATAACCAATAAATTTTGGATACTGCTTACCGTGATTATATCATTTAATCGTACATTTAACGGACTTAATAACGATTCTGTTTTATTCACCTGTGGCGTGTGAAACCGAGGCCACGGGACTCCAAAAAATAAAGCGGGTTGACCAATAAATATCGACTGGGATCTTCTTATTGGTGATTCATAGAGCCTTATGAATGTTTGAACAGTGAGTATTTTAAATCTCATTTCTAGGGAATGAAGTCGTGATTCCTTGTAGAGCACGGCGTTTGCTACAAACTTTGGCAGCCCCAGACATAAACGAAGTGCTTCCCTTTCCAGCAAAAGTAGTGGACGTAGTTTATAAGCAGGGGAGCCAGAGAATAACACACAGCCGAACTCTAGTATTGGCCGGATATACATGCGGTAAATCATTAAAAGTGTGTCCCTGCGCATGCCCCATCGATTATTGCTAATCCTTTTCAATATCCCCATTGCACGGGAAGCTTTTGAGGTTATATTTTCAATATGTAGACGGCAGTTAAGGTTTCCATCATAAACAATTCCTAGGTATCTGACTTTTTCCACTTGTGGAATAGTGGAATGGCGGTACGAAAGGGATATCGAAATGGGTCTTGTACCGGAAAGACAAGAACAGCGCTCTTATTTACATTAAGAGACAAGTGAATACTATCCAGCCAAGCTTCCAACTCGCATAAGTATTCCTGTAAGTACTCGTACAGTGCCTGAACATCATTTGCCGAAGCAAAAAACGCTATATCATCAGCGTAAACGTACGTGCATATATTCTGATGACAAAGAATGGAGCTTAGCAAGATATTAAACAAAAGCGGAGATAACACTGAGCCTTGTGGAACCCCGCGTGTTTGTCTGAATTATCCTGATGCAATTCCACTTTGCGCACAGTAAAACTCCCTGCCCTGCAAGAACTCAGCAGTCCACGTTACGAAGTAATCAGGTAATCTAATTTCCTGCATCCTTTCTGTTAAAATAGGGTATTCCACACTATCGTATGCTTTTGAAATGTCTAATGTAACTAGAGCTGCACATTGGTTGTGGTAGCGAGCCAATTGAATTCTGCTTTCAAGGTCGACGTGTGCGCACCAGATTGACATCCCTGGCCTAAATCCAATTTGACAGGGGCTCAATAATTCTCTTGTTGTCACAAATTCAATCATGCGGGTGTATAATGACCTTTCTATTAATTTTACAAAATTTTATGTTAGAGAGATCGGCCGAATATTGTCTAGTACATACCCTTTGTTTTGGTCTTTGAGCAGTGGAATCACCTTCGCGATTCTCCACACAGGAGGGATCCAAGCATATTGTATTGAGTGATTTACAGTATCTAACAGAACGTTAGGAGCGATGTCAAATAGAAGTTTAAGCATCTTAGTAGTGAGTCCATCAGGACCTGGGGCTGCAGCTGGTAAACATGAAACAGCCTCCGACAATTCCGACAAAGAAATTTCTTCGAAATCTTCAAATGTGCCCTTGTCTTTGAGGAGAGGAGGGCAAACAGGTCGAGAATCGGACCTCCAAACCTCTCGCAATTACCTCTAGAGATTCTACTTTATCACTCTTGGTTAAAACTATTGACTCCAAGTTCAAGGGACGCGGAATAAATTTTTGTGATCTTAAAAACTGAAACAGTGCACGCTTATTATTTGACTTTGAAAGAAATTCAAAATGACGAACATTGTAATCATCTTTTGCCTTAGATACCGTTCTTTTAAACGTTCCAGCCATAAATTTATAGTTATTCCAGTTTCTCGGAGACTGGTTCTGCATGAGTTGTTTCCACGCAGCTTTCCGTCGCTTGTAATCCCGCGAGCAGTCGTCATTCCACCAACGCGTACAAGTACTGTTCTTGCTAGCTTTTAACTGGAATTCTGATCTTTTGCGCGAAGTCTCTAAGATTAAGCAAATATCCTCAGCGTTCAATGCATGATTTTCAATTGTTGATTTGAAAGTGGTCTGCAAACATTTTTTAAATCTATTGTAATCCACAAATGAGTAGATTCGAGCATCCACGGCGGACTGCGAACCTATGACTTCAAACTTCATTGGAACGTGATCACTATTTGTCCCAACATTCACAGTTTCCCATGCTGATATGGAAAGACCTGGACCCGAAAATGTAAGATCCAGCACAGATCTAAACTGTCCACGAAGAAATGTAACTGATCCTGAATTTTGACATAGAAAATTATTACTTGTTGCCCAGTCCCACAGACGCTTACCACACTGGTCTGATCTGACTCCCCAGGATATATGATGTGAGTTGAAGTCTCCAGCCAATACAATTTCTTTACCGCATTTTGCCAGAACTAAGTCTAGTGGGCGTGTATCCTGAACACCCGAAGGAAAATATACATTAGCCAACGCGGAGGGCCTACTACCAGGGAGAGTAATTTCTACCGCTAAAATTTCACATTCTGGAGACATCAGCTGGAATGATATATTTGCCCTGTGGCAAAACTTGCTTGATACCATAATTAACAAGCCCCCTCCTTTAGACGGACGATCTAGGTGAAACGATCTAAAATCACGTAAACAAAATAATTTTTCAGGAGGTAACCAAGTTTCTTGCAGTAGAATTATATCTGGACAAAGTTGATAAGACAGAACGTTTAAATCGGTAGAAGCAGCGAACATTGATCTGCAGTTCCACTGTAGTACCCTCATCTATACCTTCCGGTGATGAGAGCACCGCAGAGGCAACTGCCTCCTCCAAAATATTAGATTTTGAGTTGACTTCAGAGAGGATTTTCTTAGATTTACTAATTGAGCGTAAAGTGGTATTATCCAGTGGAGAAAACCTCCTTTTCTGGGCCCTCACATCAATTTCCATGTTTGAGGTATCCTGTGAATCAGAATTGACTGAGCTAGTAGTGCCTTTGCTTGAGGAACCTGGAATAGGCCTAACTTGTTTTATGAGAGATGTTGCAATAACCTCATCTTCCTGAGCGTGAGGTGTAGTAGCATTCATTTCAGAGTGCATTGGTTGAGCAGTAGCAGTCGGTAATAATTGCACTAGTTGTGAGGATACAAGGCCATTAAAACATTCCGTGACGCTTTCTACAATACGCTCCATGATTTTAGCCATAGACTTTTCAATCGCTTGTGCGATTACCTCTGACAAGGTTCCATCAACGACAGCCTGGTGTCGTGCTGTCACACTCGCATATCCATGAGCTCTTTCCTTTACCGCCACAATGGCATCTCGGCGTGAGCAACGCCTTTTGTCCATAACTTCCAGGATTTGAATTTCTTGATTTCTAGCAGGGCAGTTAGAATAATCAGCCTTGTGGGCTTTATCGCAAAGGCAACACGTGTCCGATTGAGCCGAACAGTCACTAGCGGAATGGCTCTCCCCGCATCTACAGCAGCGAAGGCTAGATTTACAACCACCTATGCTATGTCCGAAGCGCCAACAATTGCGGCATTGTAATGGGCGCGAGGCAAGCGGATCCACTCTGAAGATCAGAGGCCAGATCTTTATCTCAGTGGGGCAAGATGTACCCGCAAACGTGGCAATTACTGATTCTGTGGGTACACGTGCATTGTCCACTAGTCTGTTGCACCGGTAAACAGAAATTGCCCCAGCCACGGAGAGCTTTTCCAGGGTCTCTGCCGGACTTAAATTCGAGTCCACACTACGAACTATTCCCTTGGTACAGGCAAGATGCGGGGGGATGAAGGCACTTACTTGCAATGATCCAAATGATGAGCACTTAAGTAGGTCATACATGCACGCCTGGTCTGGCGATCGGCAAACAATCCCACCCCTGCCAAACTGTCGTACATCGGTAATGTGCAAGTAGTGATGCGTGGCCGCCTGAAGCTGCGCCTGCACTGCCTTTGGGTTGTTTAGCCGGATGGTTCCTCCATGCAAAGGCACCAGCGCCACAGGAATGCTGCTCACCCCGCTACGGAAGAAAGCTTCAAGAGGCATTTGATCAGGTGGTAGGGAGGCCGACCAAGGCAGAGATCGCCCCGGGCCATCCCCTGGAGAATTTGTCGACATCTGTGGCACTATCTGACTATATAAAAATTAAATTTCTCTCAAAACGATACTTAGCACCAACAATCAGGGAAATAAATCCGCCAGACACTTAGCCGAAACCCCAAGAGCTCACAGTTCGTAGAACCAGGCAGGAACCAGCACTGTACCCAAGCAGATCCTTTTCCTTCTTGGTGCACCGGTGAACAATGGCGACTACGATTATGTTCCGGCACGTATGCACGTTGACTGCAGCAGTAGGACCCCTGCACCAGCAGGCAGGGCGTAGCCGGAGAGCGAAATGGGTACGAGCCACACGATGGCAACGGGGCTGTTCAGCGTGCCGATCTTCTTCCTCACATTATAAATAAGTGCCACCGTATTGTGCGAATACACAAGCACTGAGATAGCCGCGACATCTTATTGGACAGACTACATGGCCTTAGGTAATTACTAATAACCCTAAGATGGCATTACAACCTTGCAAAAGCCGTGCACTCGGCCGCGCAACGTTTGAAACAGCGAAGCTGGGCGATCGTATACCCCAGAATTTTCCGGAAGTGCGCGCGAATTCTTCAGCGTATTACTGATGATGATGATAATTTCTTTTCGCGCGTCTCGGACTTACGGCCGTCACTGCGAGTTGCGTAGCGCAGCTTGCAACACCGACACCAAGTTCCAGGAGACCCGCTCCGTGAATGCGCCTCTCTCTCTCTCTCACTCTCATAGCGCGCAAAACCTCTTCACTTCGCAAAGCATGAGCGTACGAACGCGCCAGCTGTGGACGAAGACGACGATGCTCGAACGCACGCTCGAACGCAATCATATAGAACACTTCTTCCTGTCATGCCGCCGTTTTTCCTCACTAATAAAACACACTTTAGATGAAAAACTTCACATTGTTGGATTGAATATTACGATTCCCGATATTCAATCTTTTGGTGCCTCTTAGCTGGGACATTGTCACAGGAAAGATGATGCAGCGGTTGTGGGGGATATAATGAAATCTGGACGATTTCCTTGCGAAGTTCTTAAATTTTATCTGACTTCATTCCTTTAGTCAATCAAAATTTATCAAGAATGATCATTTTTACACTCCGATAATTTTTTCTTAAATCACCCGATTCTTGGCCAATCCCCCATAGTGGGTATGAGCCACTATCGAAGGCAGGCAAGCAAGCAAGCAAGCAAGCAAGCAAGCAAGCAAGCAAGCAAGCAAGCATGTGATTCGCATAAATGCGTGTCCTGCAAGCGAGGCTGTACAGCCTAGTGGTTACGAAGCTCGCTTTCGAACCGGGGCTAAGCGGGCTCTAATCCCGCATCGGCAAGAATTTTAGTTTCTTTCTTGCTAGTTTCTTGACACGCCCCACAAATTACGGCTGGCTTAAACAGCTTCGCTGTTAATAAAGTGTTTGAAAATTTTGATGCTAGTTCGACTGTGCACCAGCCTGGCTGCTGCCGAGAGCGTCAGCATGCTTTTCGGCATACTGATGATAGGCGCCAGCTGCATCCTCATTTCTAGTGTACTTACAGAGCCCATAACAGTTTTCGGGGTGAAAACATGCCACTCAAGAAAAATCCTTAAATGCCACGCGATACCGTGATATCTTGCCTAGAGACGCGGACTCAACAAGAGCAGCTGCAACACAACGACACGACAAGTCAAACATCACTCACCAAAGTTCGAATCGTGACTCGGTATACAGATGTTAGTGATGTGTCAGTGCTTTGCAATGAAATATCGCAATGACTAAATGATGATACCTGCGACAGTGCAACAAAATCTACAAGCACCCTTGCATTTATCGCTGCAAAAGCCATCGTTCCATCGTTATTAAGCAATCGTTATTACCATCATGGAAATTCGCTTCATGAAAAATGTTCTCAATATGGTTGGTATTTATACTCTAAGACATAGCCTGCCATGGTGGCTCAGTGGTTGTGGCATTCTGCTACTGAGCACGATGTTCCTGTTTTGATTCCCCATAGTGGCGGACGCATTTCGATATGGGTGCAATCCAAAAAAACATTCGTTTATTTGCATTAAAGGAACCCGTTTAAGGAACTCCAGTTGTCAAAATTCATCGAACATCTTCCATCAAGGTGTCCGTCATAATCAGTACGTTGTTTTGGGACGTTAAACCCCATAAATTGATATTCCCCGCCAGAGAAAGTTAACCCTTTTTTTGAAGAGTGTTGTCTACAAGCAAAATACCCGAAAAATGTGTATGCGTTTCCGGGTGTGGATATTGTGTATGAAGTTACTCGCTAAATGGATGCGAAAACAGCTGTGTATTTAGATTTAGGTACACGTTAAAGAACCACAGGTGGCCCAAGTTATTCCGGAGTGCCCCACTATGGCGTGCTTCATAATCAGATCGTGGTTTTGGCACGCAAAGTCCCATAATTTTTTATTACAGCGTAAGTGGTTATGGGCTCATTCCAATAGCCGTTTTGATTGCTGATGGTGTCTACCACCACCGCCTCCGCCGCCGGTGCCCGGTGTCCGTAGCAGCTATCGCCAGGAATGAGAAAATAAGTACCCATTTTCCGTCGGGATCGAACCCGGGCCTGCTGCGTGGGAGTTAGCTACTCTACCAGTAAGCCATGCCAGCGCTTGCTAGCTCGCAGCGGAAAAATACCCTCTAAACACGTCCTAGCACGTGAGGAGACACGCGATGTGACATGCACGCCGCATAGCGTCGATACGTGCACACTTTGCATTGCAGTTGCATATTATTACAAGAGATAGAACGCCATGTAACATATGCACAGGTGGCGGTGCAGGGTAGATAGAGAAGGTTTGAGGAAGAACGAGAAGTTTAAGAAATGCATACTGTTTCGTTATGTCTCTTTTAGTGGGCGATAGAACACTGGACTTGTGTTAACGGGGGTTAACTGGGTTTCCTAAGCATGGAGTACATAGGAATGGGTGTGGTTACATGGAGGTACAGAGAATAGAGTGAGTAGACGGGGCGGCCGACGAGCAGGAGAGGAGCAGGAGGGCCAGACGCAACTTGATACTTCGTCTGCTCCAAGTTCACAGAGGAAAAGGGTTGCCGCGACGGAGGGCGCGGAGGTTTCAGAAGGCGCGCGCGGCCAGTGTGTAAACTACTGTAAACACTGTACGTACGGAATGGTGGCGCCATCTCTTGAACCTTCTTGTAACACATACAAGAATGCTAGAAAAAATATATTGTGTAACTTATTAAATCAAGCTGGCTAGGTGACTATGTCACCGCCGTGTTTCGAAGGGAATGCCAATAAATCATCATCATCGCCATCGTTAATATCGTGATTGTGTCACTTGTCTTGCGAAGTGAGATGCGCGCCGCATAGCGTCGACACGTACACACTTTGCATTGCAGTTGCATATTATTACAACAGGTAGAACGCCATGTAGGAGTTGCATAAGTAGTGGTACAAGGCAGATAGAGAAGTGAGGAAGACATAGAAGATTACGGAGATGTATAAATATTGCTGTATTGGAAAACATGCATGGCATACCAGATTAATTCAAGCAGGATAGGTGACTATTTGTCAACGTCCCCTTCCAAAGGGAATACCATTAAATCATCACATCCCCGCGATGTTACATGCGCGCCGCGTAGCGTCGATACGTACTAACTTTGGATTGTAGTTCAGTTATATTCTGCCAGGTGTCCCCACATGCAGCAAATGCATATAGCAGTTGCATGCTGCATGTAGCTGGACCTGGTTAACTCAAGCAGGCTAGATGACTGTCACCACTCCTTTTCGAAGAGAACGCAGATTAACCATCATCATTATCATCAACAGCACCGCACCGCGCCACGGGTCAAGGGAGGTGACATGTGCACCACATAGTCTGGATACCTTTGTTTACTTTCCAGTACATGTTATGGCGCCTCCTCGCAAGGTACGAACCGCTGCTGAAGAAGGGAATCATAGAGCTACGCGCGCGGCTGCAACCGGGCAACATCGAGCTCAGCAGATCGCTGTGCAGTGAGTAGCACAAACCGCAGCTCACCGTCGACGCCGGGCGGACAGTTCAGATCATTCTCATGAAAACCATGCGAAAAGATTTGCCCGCCACTTCGCTTAGCCGCCCCTCCAGCTTACTCGGTGACTGTTGTGCATGTGCCGCGCAGGCCTATGACTTTTTTCTTTCACCAAAATTGAATGACAGGCCGCAAACATCGTTTGTTGGATTAGAGCAGAAAAACCAGACGAGAAGAAATCACGTTAAGGGGAGGCGGAACTATGCAAGATATCTGGCTGCAGTGGTGTCATACATGTGATCTAAAACAAATGGAATTTACACATACAGTTGACATAAGACAAGGGCTTCCAAACAGAACCTTAGGTAGTTTGGGGTCAAGCCCACATGCAGTATTCTGTCTGGGGTTTCCCCCCTAGTCATTTATGTTCCAAACAGTGCATTAGTCGTTCTAGTGTCACATATATCCTTAAGTTTCTGTGCGAAGTGCTGATCGAAAGACAAAATTGCATTTAGCCATGAGCAAATTGAGACGCGGAGAAATTCGGCTTCTATGTGTTTCATCATTTCTGCGAAGACGCAATTTCAGTGGCCTGCCACGCTTGGATAGCAGGAAAGTTATGGAAGAAGTAAAACGTTCTCAAAAAGGGGGAAAGCCTAATGCACATATATGCACAGCCAAAATACCTTTTTAAAAGTTAATATTATTAAATTCGATATGTTCATTACAACAGTAGTACTCTCAAGTGTGGGTGCTCGCACTTAATTTTCTTGACTATGCGCGGATTCACTGTCTCTTCCCCTTTGACTCTCACATCAGATATAGCACGTTATATATCATGCTGCACTCGATAACAAAGAGTGGCAAGCAGTGTAACTTCAGCTCTTCCCTCTGTCGGCAGGTCCCGCTGGTCCGGCAGTCGGAAGTGTAGGACCTGCTGGACCTCTCAGTGCAGGCGCATATACAATCGGGGTCCAGGGGCTCTTTCGGATTTGGCGACCCAAGCACTAGCTTTCCCTCTGTAAGTGTACCAAGCGGCGCTACAGGATTCCCTGTCGGTGTTGCTGATGGTTTCGCTAGCGTTTTCCATAGTGCGTTCTCTGGCGGTTTCCCTGGTGGCTTGGCATTAAAATTTAATCACAACAATGTCAGTGTGTGTGTGTGCGTGTGCGTGTGCGTGTGCGTGTGTGTGTGTGTGTGTGTGTGTGTGTGTGTGTGTGTGTGTGTGTGTGTGTGTGTGTGTGTGTGTAAACTTTATTTATAGAGGTCTGGAGGCTTGACTTAGGCCGAGGCGGGCCACTCCCACGTTGGCACTGTCAGGCCAAGCCCTTCAGCGACATCATGAGCCCTCTGGACTGCCCTTCGTTGGTCTTGAAGCAATGGGCTTTGTGTTCTTTTTTTTCATCGAGTCCATTCTTCCAGAGGCTGGGAAGAGTTGCGGGGCACCCCGCGAGCATATGTTTGATTTCAATGATGCCATTACAATCATTACATTCCTTCCTAGTCTCCCTCTCTGGATATATTTTGTTAATGTGGTACGGCGTGGCGTATGTACCTGTTTCCAATAAGCGCAGCGAGACTGCCTGAACCCTGTTTAGTTTTGAGTTTGGCAATGGCAATTGCCTGCGTCTAAGATAGTAATGTTTGGTAGTCTCATTATAAGTTATTAAATGATCTCTATATACCCCGTACTGATGGTGAACGGCTCGGTTATGGCTGTCATGGTTAGCAAGTCCTCGTGCCAAGTCATGCGCAACCTCGTTGAGGTTTACCCGAGTCTCGTCCACTTTCCCCATATGCGCAGGAAATCATCGGATTTCTGTTCTCCTAATCCTAATGTTTTCAACGAGTTTAGCTGCAACTCCAGCAACGTAGCCTTTATCAAAACTTTTTATAACGGCTTTTGAATCACTGTAAATGAAGGCCCACTTATTACTTCTGATGGCTGGAGCAATTGCCACTTGTTCCGCCACCATGGGTTCCTTCACTATTTTTACAGCAATGTCAGTGAGTTATTTCATTAGGGTGGTGACCAGCGCGGGTGTAATAATATAGGCACCTAATTTAGGATGCACATACGCAGTTCCTGCTACGCGTCGATAAGTGCAGAATCCCCCCCCCCCCCCCCCCCACCTCCGCTGAAACTGTGAGTGCACGTTCCACAAAGTGCTTAATAACCCGAAACTTGATACAGCGCGTTTTTAAGAGGTGTGGAAACACAGTAGAGCATTTCCTGGTCCACGACCTTGAGTCACTCAGAAGCAATGTAAGTAAACTAAGAAATGACGTAAGAAAATTCACAAGGCAGCGGATGTTTAGAGTCGCGCAATCTGTTATAATTTAGGGAGAAACTATGAATTCCCCTTTCGCATAGGGCACCTCCCGTCGGCTGTTCGGAGACATCAACCAACATTCCTCTCCCCAAACAAGAATATCTCCAGTCAGTAAAGATCGGTGTTCGCAGAGTACTTTGCTGAAAGACGCAACAATGTCACTAACACCGCCAATGCTGCGTAAAAGCTTTCCTAAAGTAGTTTCGTAGTGAGCAGACGTTCAATAGGTCCACAAGATCGATGCATATGTGTTTTCAAACAGGAACCCTTACATAAGTTCATATAGCCCGCACTTTCACAAGTGGAAGCTGGCCGTATTAGACTGGCTTACGAACAAAACCAATTTCCACTGCTTAACATGTCGCCGGCGTACGCACGGATCAAGCAGAATCCACTGAAGGGCCATTTTATTCTTCCTACCCAGTGAGACGGAGAATAGGAAGGGAGAACGTAAGCCGGTTTACCAGAAATTCTTAACTAGGGAGCACAATGAACAAAAAATCTTGAACTAACCTATCGCGTCGACTCTTATTGTATTGTCGCATATCATAGCCCTCGTGAACGTTGCTGAGGTGGGCATGTAGATGGCCTGTATGCTTGCAGAGGACTTGTTTTAACCATGGGCCCACATATAAACCTGTATTTCCACTCACAATTACCGCATAAATGGTAGATTTGGCAGCCGCAAGGTGAAAGTGTCTGTAGAACACCAAGCTGAATAAAGATAATGCCTTTTATTTTTTTTTGTGCATGCCCTGCTGAGTGCAAGCGGACATCGTGCAGAACATATTGTGCTTTGACACTGGGCGACATGCCTTAACGTGACTTCTGGGTTACCGTTATCTAACAATACCAATATGGCACATTGTGCGTGTGTGGGTATATTTTTTTTATTTATATAGAGTCGCAGTCGCTGTACATTGTGTTCCTAACTGCAGAACACATCGGTGTCACCATTGTCGGGCTAGCAAAGAAATAAAGAGAGAGAAACACAGGCAACTGGAACATCTACCGCCCCTGCGGGTCTTCTATGTAACTCCAAGACCCAGCGGGGGGTTGCAGCGCGAAGAACAATTTTTTTTTTCAAATACAGTGATCAATTCTATTAAGAACAAGAAAAAATGCGTTAGCAAGTCATTGTTCTCCCAAGCTCCCATAGTTGCCGGATAACTATATAATAACCAGTGCTGTAGTCCAAAATTCGCAATTCTGCAGGTCTACTAACCAGAGCCACCGGAGGACACAGCCGTCATGAAGGCCTTCGTTGCCATCGCCCTCTTGTCTGCTGGTGAGGAGCTGCAATTTCTTTTCATTCGTTCAAACCAGCATTTTAAAAACATCTCCAAAGGAGATTGATCAAAATATAAACTGCTGTTTACATTTCTTGATAATTTCTTCAATGTCTTACGCCCTTTTCTTTGAGGAAAAGGCTTAATGATTACTGGTGAATAAAATATAGGCTAAACTCTAATGTTTGAATATGCCGCCTTTGTCGCAAAGCTAACGACGTCACGGCGACCTCAAGGATTTGATAGCATTGTTGAGTATTTGGATCGTTGTTGTGCAAAGAAAGTTAACAAAATAACACCAGCTTGACTCCGTGTTCGACTGTGAATACAATATATATATATATATATATATATATATATATATATATATACATTCCTAAGCATCCCTAAGCAGGAGATTGTGTGTGAAGTGCGCGCTGGCGTCCCCAACCGTACTTCGTGAGGCTTGCTTGTTGCTAATATAGTCTCTGCCTAAGCGCAAGCTAAATTAGAGACGTCTAAACAGAAACATTAGGTCGAGCAACATTGGCGTATTGCAGTTTGGTAATTCCTGATAGGCTGTTAGCATGTATGGAAGTACATTACACCAGTTTTGCTGAACCTAATACTTGACTTCAGTCTCTCTTTATCGGGCTGCTCGAAATGAAAAGAATGTACTGTGAGCAGAATGGATTCCTAACTTGTAAATTCTGAAGCAAAACAAAGCATTTTGCTAGGAAAGTGCAAACATTCAACGTAGCCCAACGTATGCGTTATCTGATGTAACCTTTTCTACACACCAGCGAACACGCAATATCAGCACTGAGTTTCTGATGAAGGGATTAAGCTCTGGAGAGCCATATTGTTTCTTCTTGCTATATATGGATGGATAGGTTGCTGCAGATAGGGAGTATTATACAATGCCATACAGGTTGGAAAGGAAACGCAGACATAATAATATGAACAATCTTCGGCGAATATATTCCTTATGCCAATGGTTCCAAGGAGCATCAAACAATAGAATTCCGTTGTTTCTTTTTCTGTGTCTGTCACTCCTTTTTTATGTGTTTGTGCTACGTTCAGTATTAAATGCCTGAACCTAAGTTCGTGGGCCTGACCTGAAGTTCCTAAGGTTACTTAAAAAATTCAGTTCTTAAAATTTACAACTTCTATGATCGCAAGAATATGGAGACTATGAACTTTAAGAAAATCACTTATTCAGAAACGTTCCCGATATTCTCTAATATAGGGCCTACCTAGGAGCGTGTTCGCCACATAAAAGAGCGCTCTCGAAAGATGTCGCTACAAGAGGCGCTACTTCGAGGGTGTCCCTAGCTATTCTTTTCCTTGACTTCACATTGTTCTACCAACTGGCTACAAAATGACTTACCCCGCCCCTCCACTAATCATTGGGATAATAATTAAAACGGGTAATAGGGCGGTATCTTGAGGCCGCACGCTGTATCCTAACATCGGCCTCAGTTCCTTTGGCGTAGCGTTGGTGACACTGCTGCTATTCGTGCTCTTCTTCATCAGAATTGTAAACCTACCACTTATACTGGAGCGCTTCAGGTTCAACATTCTGTACATGTTGAATGCAATTACATTAATTAGATTCCCAAAACAAGAGTCTACTTTCACTTGTTATGTTGCTAATCTTAGCCCCAATGCTACTGATAGGCCGCAGTTTATCGTTTTACTTGGAAGATTTGTTTTGTGTATAGCGAGTGAAATGTCAAACTTTTTCATTAAACGTGCGGTACATTCCTCTTAGTCATTTACATCGGGCTCTATTGAGCAGCTGCCCGTAGCACCCAGATCCATAAAACCGGCTTCCCATTGTAGCCATGATGCTTTGTTCAAAAATATTTACTAAGGAGCGAAAGCGTCCAGGAAGCGGCTCCTGTACGTGCATGCGGGTAGATACATGTATAGCTTTTTCATGTTATATAGCATGCAAATAATATCTTCCAAGTATAGAATCAGCAGCTTAATAGGACATATAACACACCTCAGATAGCCAGAAACATCTTGCACAGAATTAAAGCCACAGCACATAATACTGGATAATACTATTGCACATCATAAAAGCTAAAAAGAAATAACGAACAGCAAAAACGGTACGCTCAAACTTTTCTATTGCAGCTACTGTTTAAATCTTGGCTGTATGATTCCCTTGAGAGCACTGTTTTACCGAAATGACTGTTATCGGCTGCCGGTGTCTGTGTGAATAACTGCATAACATCTGTGCAGTACCACTAAGATTAGGCCTAAAATTTACAGTTTTACCTCAATTCCAGCCTCACTGGCATATGCTGCGCCACCTTCCGCCGTGAAGACGGAGTTCGCTGGCCTCAACCGTCAGGTAGGACCTGCCGGAGGTGTCGCACGTGGCGGACCTGTCGGACCTGTCGGACCTGCTGGACCTGTCGGTGCTGGCGCACAAGGTCAACCGGGTGCCAGCGGTCCTTTCGGATTTGGCATGGGCCAAGCGGGTGGACCAAGCGGACCCGTAGGAGCTCTTCCCAGTGGCACTGGCAGATTCCCTGTCAGTGTTGTCGGTAGTTTCCCTAGCGGTTTCCATGGTGCTTTCCCTGGCGGTTTCCAAGGCGGTTTCCTTAGTGGCCCGAGCGGCGTATCCCCCACTGGTGCCGGCGCTTCCCCCACTAGTGGCCCCGGATCTGCTGGTCCTAGCGCTGCACCATCAGGTGGCCGACCTGGTGCAGCAGCCGGAGGCTTCTTTCCCAGTGGAGGCGTCTCTGGGGCATGGTACCCTGGTAGCTACAATGTATGGCCGGTGTATGGCCCAGTATATTACGGACACGGCGGAAACGGCTTTGGTGATGGCTACGGTTTTGGCTTCGCTGGCGTTCCTCTTGGCGGATATGCCTATGGTCCTTTCGGAGACTACTTCGGCGATAACGGCTACTGGGGCGGCCTCGGCGGCTATGGTTATGGTTACCCTGCCCCCGGTTTGTATTGGGGTCCTCAAGTCTGGGGGTTTTGGAGCCTCTTCGCCTTCTGTGGGTTCTGTCGTAGGCCAGGGCGCAGCAAGAAGCACAACTCCAGCTGCAGGAGTTGGTGGAGTTGCCGGTTCTAGCAGCGCTAGGTAAGAGTTTTTCCAACGAATATTGTAATTCCCTGCTGATCAATCAAGTTTTTCAGTGAGCAGTATACCTTGACGCCAAGAATTCTTTTCTTTAATACCTTATTGCACATCACCCCGACACGTTATTAAGTGTGTGTTTTAGTGTGCGAAAGCGAGAAACACATTTAATGTGCATAACAACTGAGACGTGAATTCCTCTTTATGTACTATTTACTTAGTTGGACATACATGGGTACTGCAGTATGCAGCGTCCCGTAAAAGCTGAGCGTGATTTCACCAAGCCACATAACAATTTCCTAACATTAACTTTAACCGAAACACCAGCTACACAACTCTTAAAGTTCTGCCGAAATAAACTTACCGCTCTTCAAACACGCGTGGCACTGACAGAATACTGGGCACAAATTTCACAAAGTCAATTTAGCAGTATTCATTATTTTCCTACACTGCGTTCAGACGTCAAATGGGAATATATGCATTTCGAGCATTTTATGGAATCAAATTACTCGTATAACGAACGAGTTACAAAAAAAATAATTCCATGACATCTCGTGCTACGTTGCACGAGATGTCATATAATGTCATACGAGGTGTCAGCACGCAGCATAGCATCGCAACATGTTTGAGTTCAAGAATATTCGCCTTAACTGGCACAATTTTTTAAACCAACGTCACAAAACGCCAGCTTTAACTCGTGCGTGTAAGTTCGCAAGTATTGGATACCTTGTAAGCGACACAGTACAGCTTCTCCTGTCTCCCCTTTCCATCCGCGCACGTGCACGTATTTTTATGATGCTTCTCCGCGTGCCATTTCAACTGAGTTGCAGGCTTACGCATATGAGCACTGTGGTTCGCTTGCCACGAGACATTCACTGGTCTTTTTAAGCTACGTTATGTAATTTATGTATTTGCAATAATTTTCTCCATTTCATAGCATAATTAAACATTAAGCCCTTAAAGATATTGTGACACTCTCAAGTGCACTTTGGGCTTATGCCTCAACAAGATGTGAGGCATGCATGAGAGGTGGAGAAGAGAAAGAAGACACTGTTAGGCTGCTTGCTACTCGGCTTATCAAGGCTGTCACGAATGCCGATGCGACTATGTCCGATATGTTCTCACTGATAAAAACCAATCGTCTTTCTTACTCCTTTCACTGCAGTTTTCGTTCATGCAAAAATATGGGGAATCGGTTAGTACAAACTTCGCCTAAGGCTATTTTGAAATTGTATTTTATTCTTTATTTGCTGTTCCGCCCTAACATGCAAACCGCAGCAAACGCTAGTTTACTTGAGCCTACAATTTTGTTTTAGTTAGCAGGTTCTAAAATATGCTGGTGGAATCATTTGAAGAAATAAAAGTTGTTCAATCTTTGGTGCCGTAACCAACAGAAAGAAAACTTATTTGCAGTACTCATGAAATTTGTAACTCAAACGCTACTTTCAGCCTCTGTCAGCACACGCGATAAAAAAGAACGTTCGATTTCCATTCATATGGCTAGGCTATGACGGAATTCAGGTTTCTCATTGCTATAACAGCCAGTAAAGTTTTCACGAAAACCGCATCTGCATTTATTTTTTCCAGGCTTCATGCTTCTTTCATTTTATTTCCTATCATGTTGCGAGGATATAAAAAAAGCCAATTGTTGCTCTAACCAACAAAATATGCGCAATGATATTTTTCCCCAAGGCCAACTAAAGCCTTTTACTTCTTTGGTTACTTTCTAGCCAATTGCCCGCGAGGCAATAAGCAACCATCGTCAACATTCCTGGCAACACTACAAAAGCCAAAGTGAGTGAATGTTTCATATATTACTGCCTTCGTAGCCCCCTTTTATTATTACCTTAATAAAATTAAATACTTTTACTTGATTGTGAGGAACCTCCGAAAACTTAAGCCATAAAAGCTGTGTGAAATTTTAAGAACTTTCTTAAACCAAGCTCAGCTAAAGAAACTATGTAACCTATTCAAGTAAATAATGTCGGCATGCCTAAGATATATTTCACATTTCGCTTCCTCTTTATAAGCTATGCATACGAGTTCTAACCAGTTGCGTTTTTCTTTCTCCTTCCAGCTAATATCTGCGCTTTTCTGGACAATAAAAAAGTACAACAGATATTCCAACGCTAAGAAAATGTGGCAATTCGACAAGATAAACTTATTTACTACACAATGAATAAAACAGCCAATCTTTCAACAGAAATTAATGGTCTTCTTTCTAATTATTCATATTAGTCACGCTCTTGAAAGACCTAACTACATTACATAAAGCTTCCGCACAATATTTTCTACCGGGCGTAATGAAGCAAATCCCCAATGATCAGCTCAAGTTCTCATGCACACACTATACTGGTAATTGGTTATCTCACAATCCCGCAATAAACCTTCACTCGTCAGTATGCCGTAAGAGAAAATAGTAAGAAAAATTGCTCCAATAGTACACCTTGAGACCATGCCACCGCTTCTTGAGTTCGAAGCGTAAAATACTATGCATGCAATTCGTTGCAGGCATTGAATTTCATGTTTCCTGAAATTTTTACAGGCAAACTTAGAAACAGGAAAAACAAGAGCACTTTTCCACATCTGAGGGAAAGCGGAAGTACTCAAACAGCTATTAACATAGTACCAATACTGGGGCAAGTATACTGCCGTCAGATTTTAGAATTGCAGAGTGGATGCCATCATGGCCGCAGCATAGGGAATGATTCAAGCTCCTAAGGCATTTGCTGGTGAGCTTTTCATCAAACAACACATCCCTAGATGTAGGACCCGTGGGGTGCTGCTGACTGACACCGGCGTTGAAACCTGAAGCTTTATATAAGGATGAGAAATGGGCAGCAATACAGTCCGGAAATTCTTGGACTTCTACTCCTCTAGAGTCGAGGAGACGAAAACACTCTCCACGTTTACTAGAGCGCCTAGCCGATATACTTCCAAAATTCCCGCGGTCAGTCGGAGGTGCTCTTTTCTAAAAATTCAATATCCCACGTATATAGAGGCTTTTGTAGAGAGTTTGAAAAAAGCGGAATTCTTCTCTCCGCGCACTAGGCACAGGACTTCTGGACTTACGGTGCGCGCGATCTTTATACTTTAAGGCCATTATAAGTTCAGATGAGAATCATCGGGGATATTTAGAGCATTTACGACTATACTGGGCAATGTATTTGCGCATATTGCTCAAAACAAGGTGCGTAAATTTGTCTACTTGGTCATCAACGTTGGCTTGTCTGTGACCAGTGACCAAGCGCTGGTGGACCAGAAATCATATAATCCAACATAATCACCAAGCTAGAAAACAAAGCGAGAGGATTCATTATTGCCACTGGTGGATCTCTGCCTCAAAGCTAACAATGAGCAGTTATCTTTAGTGACGAGTGAAACTAACCGGGACGCACAAGGGAGATGTCAGAACGGGAGACATCTATAGTATAACTTGAGCATTCGAGAGGCAAAGGTCTAAGACGTTGCCACAATACTCGGCGATGAAATTATGTTACTGAAGTGAACAGAAGGGTAGAAAGTCATAAACCAGGCTGCATTTGTTCTCCATGTATTGATTGTAATGTCAGTATATAAGCCTGTTCCAATCAATTCTAACTGTAATAAATTCATCAAGAAGGATTACTCTGTGCTTTCCATGAGAATATAAGATACTTTCAATAGAAGAGATGACCTCATAAAACCAAGACAGGAGAACTACAGGTACTCGGCGGAAACATAGAAAGCTCCAATTAACAATATTTCACCACGCACTAGGCTGACTTCAAGCCAAATCAACTCCTGTACACTTTCTATGTCGTTGCGCTTACCACATCTCAGTGAACTGTGAAGAGGAATCAGTGTCACCGCCTAATAATCAATCAATCAATCAATCAGTAAATCAATCATTTATTTATTTATTTATTTATTTATTCACCGTGCCCACGAACAACCATGAGGTGTGGTTGCTGGCGCACGCCTACATTAGAAGAAGAAAAACGGCAGGAGCACATAAATAAAAAAAAATGAATAAAAAGAACGACCTTAAAGAGATCCATGTGCATACAACCATGTGCAAGGTGAATACAAAAAGAAAAAGGAGGAGAAGGACAGTTCAACGAAATTATGACACAACAACGCAAAGCTCGGAAAAGATCAATGACATCGAGTTATGAAAAATATCAGGATCATGAAAATAAGCGTTCTAAAGACTCTGTATTCTATGGATAGTTGAGTTTTGGTGGTTACAGGCAGGAACATGGAAAGGTCTATGTCTCTGATGATAATATTATTAATAAATAAGTGAATCATTTATTTATCGGGCCCAGGAATAACCATAATGTTTAAGCGCTGGCGCACTCACACATGTAAAAGCAAATAAGAAAACTGCAGGGGAATATCAGCTAACAACAAAACAATGAGAAAAATAACAATCTTTAAAAGAATAGTGTACATACAAGGCGCAAAATGAATACAAAAAAAGAAGAGAAGTGCAGTTGAGCAAAAGTCGCAGTTTCACCCCAAACGCCGAAGCATCGATTGGATACCAAATTAGTAGACAGCTGTACGAAGTAAGTATTGTAGTTCTTTCGGCCGTATAAACTTGGAAATACTGGCTTACCAAATAAATTTACAAGCATCGTGTCAGTGTACACAGGCAAACATGAACGATCCCACTCCCGCTATCCGCGGGAGTGTGACCACCGTCACTTGCTGTCAAAACGCTGGCGTCCGGGAAGCGCGGCCGCAACAGCGAGCGAAGTGACACTAGTGCTGTCTATCGCTTCAGCGCAAACTGAGCGATGAGAACACCGCACGCACAAAGGTATGAGCCACCTGTCGACCGCTTTCAAGATAAAGCGCGCGCGAAATATGCAGTCGCTGTCGGAATAGAACGCCGCCCCTCCTCCCTCCCGCGTTGCCTCCTTCCCTGCGCGCGTGAGATTGAGCCGCGATCGTCGGTTCCCAACGCGCGCGGTCGCGAAATCCGCAGTTGCTGTCGAATAACCCCCCCCCCCTTTCTCCCTCCCTCCCATCCCTCCACGGGCTTTCGCGTGACTGAAGACAGCGCGCTTCCTGTCAGCTTGCCTCTCTCGCGTGCGCCAGATTGAGCCGCGGTCGTTGGCTCCCCTCACGCGCTTTCACTCACACATACAGAATACTACACGAGGCGACGGTGTTGTGGCGCTCGCACTTTATACGGAACACCACGGCGACGGCAACGACTACGGCAGAAATGCACTTGGGGCGTCCATGTAATTGCTCTCGCAATAATATGTGAAACTACGGCACAACAACGAAAGCGCGGAAAAGAACAATGGCAGCGAGTAGTGAAAAATATCAAGATCACGAAAGTAAGCGCTATAAAGACAATGTATCCTGTGGATGGTTGAGTGTTGATAACAGGCAGGAACATGGAAAGGTCTATGTTATCTGATGATCTTGTGCGGAACACGAAACATGACACAACTGAGGAGTTCGGGGCACGTGAGGATACCATGAAGGAGTTAGTAAAGAAACAGAAGGTCAGCGTGATATTGTCGGCCGCGAGGTAAGGACAATGACAATAATAAAACAGTGCAAGGTCCAGTGTCCGTATTAGCAAAGCGGTGATGATATATGCTTGAAAACGTTTTCTGGATCTGATCTCTTACTGTTGGATCTCGAAATGCCCTTCCAGACGACCGACGCCTATTCGAGTTGAAAAATACGTATGGTTGTGTACAACTTGCGGAACGGTGTAGGAGAATTGAATTATCTCGATAGTCTGCAAACAGAGCCAAGAGTGCGCGTGCCCCGCATTGCAACGCGTTTAGTGTGAGCTGAAAAGCGTAAGGTTGTGTCAAAAAGTACACCGAAATTATTGATCCCAAAAGACATTGCACAATGGTACAGAATCTACAGAATAAGGAAAAGAAATGCTTGCTGTCTTGAGTGTGAAAGTAATGACTTTGGTCTTAGCAGCATTCAAGGTGAGCTTATCTGTGCATCATTTAGAAATAGAAAACAGGTCAGACTGCAAGGCTTATAATAATAATAGTAATAATAATAATAATAATTAATAATAATAATAATAATAATAATAATAATAATAATAATAATATACTTTTCATTGCCATTATCAGTTTGTACATTGTAATATCGGGTCTGTCTAAGCGTTCACAGAGGCTTGCGCGACAGGACCCCGACATCGGCAACGAAAAAATTGTAAGAGACTGAACAGGATCGAAATCACTAGTCACTACTAGTCAATGAGATAGAAACAGCAAATTACTGTGATAATACAGGAGGGAAATGAGGTAACACTCCAAAAACCAAGACAGCATTACACGAATCAAAGATTATTTACCATATACCGTAGGGTGCGTTTTGAGGTTGCAGTGAGTTATCGTCTGGGAGTTCATTGAAAGTTTGGGGAACATAAACAAACCTTCTAGTTTTGCCATACGAACTTTTTGGAGTGATCGAGCCGCAGAGTGGGCATGTCTGAAATCGGAGTTCCAAAACTGGCTCGAGACAACTGTTTGCACAAGCAGTGAATTAAAGGAAAGCAAGAAGTGAAAAGACATCAGCACTGTTCGCCACAGAAGAATTGTAAGCGATGCTTTTCAGAATACTCTTTAAAACGGCATCGATTCTACAATGCCAACGGAAGGAGAAATTGCGAACACTGTTATACCGTACCTCAAGACACTGTACACGAACGAGTGCATGACCATTTTTTAACCGACACTGGTAGAAGATATTTAATATTAAAGAATAAACACGCAACACTCCAGAGTCTAGTACAGATGTCTA
>NC_051161.1:70806595-70834149 GCF_013339745.2 Dermacentor silvarum
TACAAGGCTGGCTGGATGTTGTCAAGAACTTCCAGCTAAATTCAGTGGGCTCAATAAAAAATGTCGCAGTTTCGCCGGGAAGGCGAAGCGTCGACTGCGATAGAAAATTAGTAGACAAATATACGAAATAAGGATAGTAGTTTTATCGGCCGTATAAACTTGCAAACATTCGTTTACTAACTAAATTACGAACAATGTGTCACGCGTGCACAGGTAAGCATGAACTCATCTCGCTCGATGACTGCGGAAACTCGCTGTCGAAGCGCTGGAGTAGGGAGGCGCGGCAGCAGCAGTGAGCGAATTGACCTTCAGGCCATTTCTCGCTTCAACGGGAACTACACGTCGAAAGTACAGCGCATACGAACCTACAGCCACTATTTGCCATATGTCAACATCGCATATCGCTGTCAAGATACGGCGGCCGCGCCGTAAGCAGCATCAGCCGGAGTAGAACGACCCCCCTCCCATCCTTCGCCCCCCCCCCCCTGTGCCTTGCACGCCACAGAAGAAGCGCGCTTCCTCTCCACTTTTCTCCCTCGTGAGCGCGAGATTGAGCCTGGATCGTCGGCAGACTCTTGCAAGATTTCGCTCGCACATACAGCATACCGGCGCGCGGCGACGATGTTACCGTGTTTGGATCCTACACGGAATCTCACGGCGACATCCACAACCATGGTGACGGCAGAAATGAGCTTGGAGTGTCCATATAATAGCTGTTGCAATAAAAGGCTTTCACCGCGTATGGAACGCGTGTTACCACTTCAGGCGCTGTGAATAAATATAAATAAGATGCACGTGAAATTGCACGGCAGTGGTTTAGGTGCTAGTCGCTAGCTTTCGTGAGGATTTGTATTGATTTGGTCTAGAAAGCACCCGTGACGTGAAAGGGTGGGGGAGCGGGGGCGATATGACGTGGGCAATGTTCCCGTGAAGTAAGAAAATGTCACAGTTTCGCCCTAAGGGCCAATTAATGAATGCGATAGCAGCACAGCAATGTCATACGAAGTAAGGTGAGCGGCTTTGGTAGCAATATGAATTGTAGTAAACATGAGCTGATTAAGTAAGCAGGTGTGCTGCGGCGTAAGTAGACCGACATGAAGAGAGACTCTATGACCACGAGAAGGCGCGTGTGAAACGGTGGTGTTGATGAGAAGCGCTTCCCGTGGGCAGCGCGTGCGAAGGGACACACCTGTAGCGCTGCACTGCCGATCCGGGCAGCATTGCATGTGTAGCGTGCGTTGGAAAATGTGGCCCGACTATTACTAACTGAATGAACAAGCGTGGTGTGAGCGCGCACATACAAACATGAATAGATCACACTGAATGACTGCAGACAACGACTGTCAAAACGCTGGCAGCAAGCGCATATGCCGCAGCGGGCGAAGGTACGTGCGGTCTATCGCTTCAACGGAAACTGAGCGGCGAATACACAGCGCATAAATGTCAGAGCCGTGTGGATATAAGAGACGGTGCGGGCGAGCGACGAGCGTGGTTGTTGGCAGAGTAGAAGTGCCCCCCCCCCCCGCTCCCTCCGGCGCTGGCTTCCCGCTTCTTTGATTGCGCGTGGGAGATTGAGTGCGTTCGCTCTCCGTGATAGCGCGCGTCCCCGCACGCTTCCGCTCTGGCATACGGCGCGCGGCGAAGATTTTATCTATACGGAACCTGACGGCGATGGCGACGACAGAAATCCGGTTGAAGTGTCCATATAATTGCTATTGCAATAAAAATATTTGACATATGTCCATAAAGGTTATATGCGGGAAGGTTTAAAATGAGCCAGTCATATGCGGGTACCGTTTTAAAGCCGTGTGTATAGCATCGTCTCACGAATTTAGTAATATTTCTCTTAGTAATAAAATAATGAGCACGAATAGCGTAGTACGACATTCTGCAAAGGTGGAGAAAACTTTCTTATTACTAGCAACTGCCATTTTTATTGCATCTGCTCGAAAAAGATAGCTTGGCTGGAAATTAGATTATTTGGAAGTGTTCAAAACCTGGGCCGATCCCGGAGATCGTGTAAACTGCAGTCACCTGGCCAATGAGAGCAGGCTTGTGGGATAGGCACAAATTCGCTATGCTGCAAGACGTGCTGCCGAACAGTTATTACATGTGCCTTATTACCAATGCAAATGACACAAAGCATGTGCAATGGCACTGGAACGTAAAGACTAGTCCCTAGCGCGTACTGAAATATACAGTAATGCAGTACGCATGCTGTGTGTGTTTGTATGGCATTTAATTATGTGGAACAAGGGGAGCAACGGACCTATAATCAGAGAAGTGGAAATACGACACTCGTTGTGTGGAGTATTTGAACACATCGATATGAGGATAAATTTGGTGCCACAGAGGCAACGAGATGACCAAAAGTGTCTGCTTTGCTGTCCGTTCGGGTCAGCGCAATTCGGGAAACACAGCCTACGTCAGTATGTCTTCGGCCACTCTTGTAGGAAACAGTGAAGTTATATTCCTGTAACCTCAGAGCCTAGTGCGCAAGGAGCCCACAAAGGGTAGCGGAAGTTCACAAGTCAGCACAGGTAATGGTGGTCTGTGACGATGTAATGCAGGTTCTTTTCTTTCTTTATTATTTAGGACAGTTCCAGGAAGCAGAACCTCAGAGAACCCAATTAAGGACAAAGCCGTTCGTTCCAAAGCCCACACAAAACCTGTAATATAAGTAGTGTGAAAAGAAACATTAACAGTCAATGAAAAATTCACAGTAGGGAACGAATACACTCAGATCTAGAACAGTATCAACACCACGCGAGTTAGGGCAGACCACGAGTGTAAGTGTGCAACAGTTTGACGCGGAGGGGCGGAGGCGTGGCGACGAAAGAGGCGGCGTTCGTCTCACCAAGATGTCGATGGAGTTGACTGACGATCGGCCGACCAGGGCGTAGCAGCTATGGCTTAGCGGCACGTGCAAATGTAGGCGGCGTTCTGGCCAGGCGGCCGTGCGCAAAGCTCGGGCTCGGCCCGACTGTTCCCGCTCTGCCCACCGGCGCAGGAGTTACCGGCCTCGGGTAGCAGTCCGTGATGAGGTGGAGTTGCGACGCCCGGGAACAGGACCACAGGAAGCCCCGGTGGGGTGAAGTCCTGGAGGCTCGGATCGAGAACCCGACGGCCCGTCTTCAGGTCCCGGTCCGGTGGCATACCTTCTGCCTGCGTCCCTTCCTCATCAAGATCGTCAAGATAACACATACCGATGTTCCAGTTTAACCCACGCAAAATGGTGTCCACTAACCGTTGCCAGCTTGCCGGAGTGTTCCACAAACCAAATGACATGACATTGAATTCGAATATTTCATCTGGTATTATGAAGGCTGTTTTCTCCTTGTCTACCCGGTGCATCGGGATTTGCCAATATCCCGAGCGTTGGTGCACGGAAGAAAAATAGGAGGCCGAATGAAGGCAATGAATTGCATTAGCGATCCGGCGCAGCGGATAGGCATCCTTTTTAGCCACGGTATTTAATGGGCAATAATCGGTGCAGAATCTGCTGTTACGATATTTCATTCTGATTAGTACGACCGGAGATTAGTATGACTCGAGTCCTTACTCGAGGATAGAATTTCTTATTACTGCATCTTTCAATATGTCACTCACTTGTTCACCGGTTATCTTGCGCTCGTTAGGCGAGACGCGATAACGCTTCTGTCTTATTGGGAGCGCAGATCCCGTATCGATAGTATGGCATGTTCGAGACTCAGGAATCGAGAACGTTTTGTCGGGCTGCGCAAACTTGAACACTGACAGATGCTTAGAAAGTGTATCCGCCAAGGTATGGCGCTCCCTTGTGCTGAGCGGCTTGTTTATCATATACAAAGGCTTCATGTCTGCGTGGCGAAAGTCAGCAGGTTCACACGACGGATCTGTTAGTACAGCTACGGACGAAGACGTGTATTCTGTAAAGTAGACGAGTTTCAAGCCATCTGGAAGACAGACGGGTTTTGGCGAGCAGTTAGCCTTCCACAAGCCCGTTGCCCCGCCGGAGATGCTGTTACGATTGACATGTCACGCCCCATGTCGAAAAGTATTACGATTGACGTATGACAGCCCAGTCGTTACGATTAACATGGGACGCCCCGTGTAAGGGGAATTATCGGAGGCCCATGCCTAAACCAACAGAGGGTGAATCCCTGATTTGCTATGGTTGTCTCGAGTGGTCCTCAATCTGGCGGGCGAGTCGCAGTGATTTATGGCCCCCTTTGTGTGTGTGCGTGCCCAGCAGGTGAGGGGTTCTGCCTTCTCCACACTGTGTACCACCGGGACCTCGTGTCGCATTGTTTACCAGGCCCTTTGCGTACTTGCGCACAGAGAGCGCCCAGAGAGCGAACGATGCACGACAGAAGCCTCAAGCCCCCGAAACGTCGCCTAGGAGAGAGGGAGCAGCTGCCGCAACCCCGACTGGACTCAGTACCTGTCACGTGACGTTGACGTGAGCGAAATCCTGCCTACGATGTTAGAGGGCCTATTTAAGCGGCCCCACCATGTATTTTTCATTCATTCTCTTCTTTTCTAACCTTCATCACCCATGAAATAAACTGTGCAAGTTTCGCACTAAGAAATCGTATTGCCCCTGCCTGGTCGCTATGGTCTACCGGACGCCTGCAGTCTGCCGAGAACGCCACGCTATCCAGTAGTAACGCCGGTCGAACTTGAAGGAACCGGCGTCGCAACAAGGGGAAACGCTGCTGGAGAAGATGGAACAACAGTCGATTTAATCAAAGATGGAGGAGATATCATGCTTGAAAAATTGCGCCCCTTTATACGCAATGCCTCACGACTTCAAGTGTACCAGAGAACTGGAAGAACGCCAAAATTATTCTAATCCATAAGAAGGGAGACGTTAAAGAATTGACGAATCATAGACCTATTAGGTTGCTTTCAGAATTGTATAAAATATTCACCGAGAGAATTTCTAATGGCGAATTCCACTGGGAGAACAGGAGCACTCAAAAGCACGCTGAAAGTGCTCGTTCCACAGGCGACGTGTTTCAGTGGTCGAACAGGAGTGGGAGCGCCGTCATCCAGTGGTAGAACAAGAGCAGTTTCGCTGCGCCGAGAGCAGCTAGGAGCAGTCCGGACTGCTCTCGCTTGAAAAGCGGAGTACGGAGGAAGTCACGTGGCTTAAACCGTCATATCCTCCTCATTTCTTTTTATTTTGCTTCAGCCAGCGCGCGCGGCGGCAATGGCGGCAGCCTAGCGTGGTTTGTGTTTTGACACCGCTGATTTTGACGTCGGTGATACGAGCGAGATTCGCAGCGATTTAGCGACAGATCCTGGCATTTCTAGTCCGCCTTGCTTCTCGTCGGATGCGCGGGGGACAGCGGCAGCAAAGCGTCTTCGCCTTGCTGAAGTGCTTGAGACGCTCGACGGTGACAGCAGCGAAAGCTGCTAGAGCTCAACTTGAGATGATCTTCGCAGGCGGAAACGTTGTGGGATGCGTCGGCGCTGCACAAAAGTATGTAGTACGTGGCCGCAAACGGTGACAGCGTTAAGCCCGACAGATTACAAGACGATCAGGCGTGTTCTGCCGCTCTCCTGCAGAGAATGGTGGGACGTCGATTGCTTTAGTCACATGGTACATTTCTCCTCACAAGTCCCCCTCCCAACTGCTCTCCGAATGCACGCCGTATTCCAGTGGCGGGTCGAGTGTGCCTGCTCTCACTGTGCTGTCACCCGACTCCGCACTGCGCGGCGCCCTGCTCCTCTTCTCCCAATGGAATTCGCCATAATAGAATCAGGACAACACTTGACTTCACTCAACCAAGAGAACAGGCTGGCTTCAGGAAGGGATATTCTACGATGGATCATATCCATCTCTGCAATGATGTAATTGAGAAATATGCGGACTACAATCAACCTGTCTAGCTTTCATGGATTATGAAAAGGCATTTGATTCAGCAGAGATGCCAGCAGTCATAGATGCATTGCGTCATCAAGGAGTACAGTAGGCATACGTGAATATCTACAAAGATTCCACAGCTACATTGGTTCTCCTCAAGAAAAGTAGAAAAATTACCCATCAAGAAAAGGGTCAAGCAAGGAGACACAATCTCTCCAATGCTATTCACTGCATGCTTAGAAGTATTCAAGCTCTTAGACTGGGAAGGCTTAGGAGTGAGAATCAACGGCGAATATTTCAGCAACCTTGGGTTTGCAGATGACATTTTCCTGTTCAGCAACAATGGGGACGACTTACAACAAATGATTGAGGACCTTAATCAAGAAACTGTAAGAGTGTGGTTGTTTAATATACAGAATAGAAAGGTAATGTTGAATACAAATGTCGACGATTTCATCGCCATTGGACTCTATACGGAACCTCACGGTGACGGCGACGACGACGGCAGAAATCCGCTTGGAGTGTCCATATCATTTCTATCGCAATGAAACAAACAACACAAGTTGAATACATGGTAGCGGGTGAGTGGTGTGCTCCAAAGAAAACACACGAAAAATGTTCAGCGTGCATGCACCTGCACGCTAGGGCAAAGCGAAAGTGTTCTCCACGAGGCTGCTTGCTGGATTTCTTATACCCTCCACCATCCGGGTACTCTTCCCCTCTCCGGGCCCCACTGCAGGACAGGGCAGACCAGGTGAAGTAGTGAGGTGAACGTCCCCAGCGGGGTGAGCTTGTTGTAGGGCGGCACGGCAGGTTTCGTCTCTGACGTATCTCTGATCCTCGCGATGGACACTTCTGTTCACGTTGACGAGCGAGATCGCGAGGTACGCCGTTTCTCGTGCGTTTGCACGTGTTCTGGCCATAGCCGCTCAAAGTGAATCGCAACAGACTTCCTCGCCACCAAAGGAGATGCCGATGCGCAGGGGACGGCATCCGCTGTCCAGAAGGATGACGCAGGTCGATGCTTGCAGTCGTCGTTGGTTGTCACACAGCCCGCTTGAGCACGTAACACTGTGGGTATTCTCCAATGTAGCTCAACGTCCCGGTCAGAGTCTAAATGCCTCAGAAGGGTCAGCAACAGTTTCTCGTTCATCGCATACGTCTGCAGAACTTCACCGAGACTCAGCCGCTCAGTCAGCAAGCGCGAGACAAATCCTCGCTGAGCTCTGCCAGGCTTATTTGCCCGCTCAAAAGTGACAGTTTTACTAAGTGACAGCAGCACTAAATACATACATAAATTTGTTATACGCTTCACAAGACAAAACAAGAACAAAGCCTTTCCAATCCTACGTGAGGAAAAAAACACGATTTTGATGAAACGATCGAGGCTGATTCTTGATCTAGAGGTTTTGACTTAAGCCATTGCCATTGAGAGTTTTCTTTTTACAGCGAATCTCGAAAGTATATTGCAGCAAAGCGAGACTCCAACGCAGGAGGCTGCCATTTTTGGAAGACGTTGTCTGCAACCATCTGAGAGGACAATGATCCGTTTCGATGACGAACGTCGAGCCCGCAAGATAACCCGGCAATTTTTGAACAGCCCAAACTAGACAAGTGCACTCTTTCTCAGTATAGCGCTGTACACCTGTTCTCAACTAGTGAGTTTCCGACTTGCGTGCAGGACGGGGTGTTCCTCCTCGCTCTCTCCCTTTTGGCATAGTCCGACGCCCATGCCTCGCTGGCTCGCCTCGCACTAAACCGAAAATCCCCTCGTGTAGTCCGGCGATCTTAGGAAAGGCTACTCGTAACTCGTCAGAGCGCTCTTCAGGGCGTTGAAAGCCGATTCTTTTTTTAACACGAAAGTGTTTTATGCCGGGGTCCACCAAGACTTCACTGACGTATTTCCGTCACGGATGTGACGTTCTTACAATGTACACGAACATAATACAAAGAAAGAAACCAGAAGAAAAAGTTCCACAAACATGCAAAATTTGGGAATCGAACCCACGACCTCTCGGTCCGCGACGATAGATCGCCGAGCGTTTAACCCATTGCGCCACAAACGCATTTGCAGAGAGCTACACAGACGCGCCTTATATATCTAACACTCCTCCGTGTACCCGCGCTCTTGCTCGGGGCGGTGCCGCCGCCTACGAGCAGAAAAAAGAAGTACTGCATTATGACACTAACGCGCACCGACAGTGAACGCTTCGGTGGTCTCAGCACTACAACGCCTCGATGCCAGCATTCGAAGGGACGCTGGCATCAAGAAGCACTACCAACGCCACCTAGGTGGCGTTCACCGTACTCAGCACAGCGGAGCGTTGCCTCCGCAATTAGCTCTGAAAATGTTTCTGAAGTTGATCGCGGAGGCTGCAATTACGACGCGCTGTACGCGCTGATTTGACTCGGTGACGATTCAGTTACGTGCTTTGTCTTGCGCGTTGTATTAGTGTGTCAGTTACGTGCTTCGTCTTTCGCGTTGTGCTAGCGTGTGCAGCGTAGTGCAGCTTCAATATGCACGACGGTTGCTCATGGTCATCGACGTTGGTAGTCGTGATGGAGGAGACGTGCCACCAGGCGTCAGCGTGGGTGCATCAACGCCTAAGGGCGCTTTAGCCACAAAACACCAATAGACATTATATATCAATGTGCAATAAACATTACACTACTTCTGTGAAGACACGTTTCACTTTCGTGTTCTATACCGATTCCTATATAAGAGGGATCAACCACATTTTTTTTTTCGTCCCAGAGGATGCTCTGTGGCTCAGTTTTTCGAAGACCATCATTCAGAGCACTAGCTAGTTCAGAATACCTCGAGATAGTACCCTGCGATAGTACCCTGCGACTCTTAAGAAAGATCGGATATCGGTCTTTTTGCGGGGCTGTCGGAAATCTCGTATCGCAGCCACATTTAGCTCAGAGGGACGGCGAAGGCTCTGCCCGATTACGTGGCCGAGATAAATCACTTCCGCTTGCACCATCTGACATTTTGGTGCCTTGAAAGTTAAGCCGGCTTCACGCAAGCGGGCCGACACTGCCCTCAGATGTTGCAGATGCTCCGACCAGGATGCGGAATATACCGCGAGATCATCTAAGTATGGCAAGACAAACTCTTCCTGTCCTCTCAACAATTTGTCCATGAGGCTTCAAAAGCAACAACAGGTATTTTTCAAACCGAAGCTTAGGACCTTAGGCTGGAACGTTCCCAACGGCGATATGAAGGCGGCCTGTCTACTAGACTGCTCTGTAAGCGGAACCTGCCTCGAACTAGATCCAGTATAGAAATGAATCGGGCGCTACTAACCATCTCCATCCGCTCTTCCATGTTTGGTATGGGATAAATTTGATCTTTAGTGATCGCGTTTAGCCTGCGGTAATCTACGCAAGGACGAGGATCCTTGCCCGGTACCTCTACTAAGATCAAAGGCGAGGTCTAATCGTACTCGTAAGGCTCGATCACACCTAGAGTCAACATTTGTTAACTTCCGCGTCCATAATCTCACGTTGGCGCGGTGACGCTCGATAAGCCTTTGAACGTATCGGCTCAGAAGAAGTGAGCTCGTTGTCGTGCGTAAGAACCGATGTCCTTCCTGGCCTATCCACAAATAAATACTGAAATTCTTGCAGGACTACCAGCAACTCCGTCATTAGTTCAGGCTCCAGCTGCTCTTTCGATACTAGTTCTTTAATTAGTTGTTCGCTAGCCTCTCCGTTAGTGACTCACACGAGCCCCCGAAGCTCTCGGGGACGTTATACATACAACAGCTTCCCGTTCCCTGTAAGGCTTGAGCAGATTACAGTGATAAACCTGCTGTATCTCGCTTTCCAGGCTGGATTATAACGTAGTTCGTGTCAGACAGTGTCTGGACTACATTTGCGGGGCCTTCCCATTGCACCTTGAGTTTGCGAAGGTCGCAGAATCATTACTTTATTGCCGACTTCAAATCACCGTTGTCCTGGCTTTCCGGTCATAATACACCTTGGACCTATGCTGGGCTTTAGACATGGCCTCTTGACGACCGCTGCGTCTGTTTTAAGGGCTTTAGTAGCCTTAGTACGTACTCGACCACAACTGGGTCTTCTCCGCGCCCTTCCCATTTCTAGCGGAGCATGCGCAGGGGCGTTCGTAGCGGCGATCGTAGCGGCGATCACAGCGGCGATCGCAGCGAGCGACTGTATACGAGCTCTGCTGATAAAAAACTGGTTGCTTCATGCGGAGCAGTTCTCAACGCAAACATGGTAGCAGGTAAGCACAGCTCCCAGTCTGTCTTCCTTTAGAAGCATAACGCCCTTAACACGCGTTTCATAAGAGAGTCTAGCTTCTCTACGGATTTAGACTGCGGATGGTGCACTGAGCTATGAATGAGCCTTACCGCACATCGTTCTAGAAAGGCCGTGGTTAGGGCACTAGTAAACACGGTGCCTTGGTCGGACTGTACTTAGCCAGGAAAACCAACTCGTGCGAATATCCAGAGGAGCGCGTTAACTATTTCCACCAAACAAAGGTCGTCAAGGGGGACCGCTTCGGGGAACTTAGTAGCGGGGCAAATGGCTGTCAAAATATGACGGTATCCCGAAGTTGTTACAGGAAGTGGGCCAACCGTGTCGACCACGATTCGGCGAAAGGGCTCAGTGATAATCGGCACTAGCTTCATCGGCGCTCTTGCCTTATTACCCGGCTTTCCACGCGCTGACATGTACCGCAAGTCCTTACAAATTGATCTGCATCGCGGAAACAACGTGGCCAATAATGCTCCTGTAATAGTCGATGCTTAGTTTTCTTGACACATACGTGACCAGCTCAAGAACTTCCGTGTGACAATGTAAAAGATCGCGTCGATAAGCCTGAGGCACGACCAGCTGGTCAAATATGACACCCCTGCGGTCTACATGCTTCCGTTACAGTATAGGCTGCCTCTCTCATAACAAATCATGTTTTCCGTGCAACACCTTCATTTAGGTTGCTTCGGATGTTTCGCAGGCAGGGGTACTTCAAGGCTGAACTGTCTATCTCTAGCAGCCGCTGTAGTCCTTCCGACGTGGGCGCTACAAACAAATCTGGCAACTCCTCTTCCAATAACTCGGCTGCGTGGATCCAAACTCCCGTGGTTCCAACGCGGAGGAATTCTCGATTTACGCTTCCTGAGATTGCGAACGGCCATCCACTTCAATGCGCCTTTTTCATTTTTCTGTGCTGCCCTCTGCCGCACGCCGCGAAACGTTTTGGAAGGGTGCCGGGGCTTTCGCTGGTTGAATTGTGAACCTGCGCCCTGGTTGAGTGCGCATCGGTTGTGCATTTCGTGGATCGCGAACAATTGTTAATGGCTTCTGCGGGGCAGCATGTCGTTCCTGGAAGCCATGTAGCACCAACCAACTATCTATATAGGGTAAGCAGGCCTGAGTACGCTGTTTTGTTTATAGTGCGTTCCGCACGCTGAGTTCCCTCTGCCGTCGCGGCTGCTTTGGAGTTTGTTGTCGCTTACTCCTGCACTTGCACCTCGCTTTTCTTTCAATTCTTTTAAGTGCGAATGCACTTCTTAAGCGTGGTGGTAAGTGGTTCTTGAGGGAAAGGGAAAGGTTGGCGCTATCTTCTGCAGCCCTTGAGGGAGCACGGCTCAGCGCCAAATTCTTAAGCGACCCCGAAAACTCCGCCGGCATCCGCGCTCCTCCTCCTCTCCCCTAGCAACGGCGCGAGGAGCGTCTGTAGCAACGGCGCAGCGACGTCACGCCCCACGTGACTGCGCGCGCTCCGCCCTCCGCTCCGTGGCTGCGCGCGCCCCGCGCCGGCTCCGCACCGCTCACCGCGCCGTGACGTCACGGCGCGTTGTGCAGCTGGCGCCTCCGCGCCGTGGCTGCGCGCGCCGCGCCGGCTCCTCGCACCCTCTCCGCGCCGTGACGTCACGGCGCCATGCAGCTGGTGTGCCTCTCCCCCCATTAGATTTGCACTCACCCTCGGCCGCCGCCTCTCCCCTCGCGCTGACAGCTCCCTCCTCGCCCGGTAACAGCCCCTCGTGTGCGTACTCTCCCCACCGCTCACCCCCTCTCCAACCACCTGGCGTGTTTCGCTCCGCCGTCACGTGTTGTGTGTGTGGCGCCGGCGCGTCAGTCGTGCTCTCTCGCTGCCGTCTCCTTCGCTCGGCTCTGCAGTTTAGTCGCGCGCGCCCCCTCATAGCATCACCCCGTGCTTCGCACTTCCTCATACTCCCCTTCGGGGAAATGCGGGATTTTTGCACATTCTTTAGACATTTTGCATAACTAAGAAGTTTTCGAGCACGCAGCCTTCCGCGTCGGATTTAGCAAAGCGGTTCACTTGTTTACATCGACATCTACAGCCACAAATCGTTGTTAGCGTCAAAAATTGGGGTAAAAGTGAATCGCGGATATGAAAAAAAAAAAAAAATGGCAACGCGTCGAATAAAACACGCATACCTGCTCATATGAACCGCGTTATTCCACCATGAGACGAGTCAGTATGAGCGCCTGAGCTACTCAACAGCGACTGGTGGTGGTGAACAACTTTTATAAAACTGGTTGCAGAGAGGTGATTGGGTCAGGGCCCTATTGGCCTCCTCCCCTCACAGTACTAGGTGGAGCCCCTATTCCGGGGCCCCATTGGCAAGCAACGCCGCCCGCGTCTGTTGAACCAAGGCCTTTTGAGTCTTGAGGTCTTGACAGCCGAGCAGGGCCGCCTCCCAGTCCTCTCTGGTGGGGTTGGGTTCGGGGGGGATGGATGGGTTTGATTGGCACGCCCATACTATGTGGAAGGTGTCAGCCACCTCCCCACAGAATTGGCACGCGACATCAAAGGATGGGTTGAAATGCTTCAGCACCGCCGGGCACAGTACAGTGTTGGTAAAAATTTTGATGAGGAGGCGCTCGTCAGCGCGATCCAGTCCCTTACAAGGGGCCGGGTAACGCTGCTGCTCCTCCTTATAGTAACCGGTGAT
The DNA here is from genome assembly GCF_013339745.2 of Dermacentor silvarum. NCBI lineage: Eukaryota > Metazoa > Arthropoda > Arachnida > Ixodida > Ixodidae > Dermacentor > Dermacentor silvarum. The sequence goes on from NC_051161.1 coordinate 70,819,400, forward strand.
TTCTTTGAATGAAAGAGTCAGATTGCCTGATTGGGAGTAAGCTTCCAAGGACAGGGAGACAGCCCGGGGAGAGAGTGCGCGGGCGGCCTGATCGGCCTGTTCGTTTCCCTGGAATCCCTGGTGACTGGGGGCCCAAATCAGGTTACGCGGAGTTGGATCAACGTATAGACAGCTAGATTGGAGTATGCGCCGGGCAAGCGGGGGGCCCACCCCAGCTCATAGTTCCGACAAGCCCCTCGCGAATCGGTGATGATGTGTTTCGCCGCGGATTAGTGAGGGCCAGAGCGATGGCAATCTCCTCCGCGTGTGTTGCGCTGTAGGCTTTGAAAGTGGGCCCGTTAACTGTGTTAGTGTTGTGTATGACTACGGCCGTGTACCACCCCCTGTGGTGTGGGCCGGCAACGTCCATGTAATACACGTGTTGTTGGTGACCACAGTGTCGCTGCAAGGCATCCGCGCGCGCCTGGCGACGACCGCTATGGTCTTCTCTGGACATGTTGCGGGGAAGGGGTCGGACCCGGAGGGCGCGTCTCCAGGGTTCTGGCACTCTCACCCTTTCCTCAATGTGGTACTCTTGGACCGACTGCACATCAACAGCGACTGTGATCCAGTTACAAATATCGGGCTGTTAATTTATTACTGATTGTCGCTTTTCTTTAACTTCATCATACTTAGTTTTCGCGTGTCATAAAGCATTATTAGAGAAAATTATGCTCACATAAGCGCTCATTTAAAGGTCGTGTTGTTCTCCCGCAAAAACGCGGATGCCATCGCTGACACTGTTGGTATGCACCTGAGCGAGGCGGCTGTTTATGCTGCTGTACTGAATGTGCGATCTCTTGTTTCACGTTTGACGCAGAGATAAACAGTACATCTCAGGAATTAAGAAATGTGTGAGCATACCAACACGTACAAACCCACCCATGTACGTTGCGAATACCAGCGGCAGCCTACGGGAACGGTGACGTACAGATGTTGGCACAGCCGTTGGGCACAGCGCTGTGTCGCCGCTTGCAGCTTATTGTGTACGCGCCGTGCGAAGCGAAGAGTAGTTTATTTCAAATCGCTAAGGCCAGAACTAAACTATAAAAGCAGTTTCCTTCGTCCTAACTTGCTTACTTTTCAGTACAGGTTCGCCGGTAGCGGGTGCACCAACTCGACGGCGCCAGGCCTAACCTTCGCTGAACAGGATCAACATTCGCTCAAACTTAACGTGCACGGCTTCAGAGGGTCGAAGCTTGCGCATTTCAACCTTTCAACTTCGTAGGCATGTTTTGACTCACTTTGAGCGCGAATATTTATTTATATATACCAACCAAGGCGTTGAGGCTACCGCGTTATCGGTTCGACGGCCTATCGCGCGGGTTTCGGTCGAACGATGGTAGGCACGGCGATTTTATCGGTGCTGTCGACAAGAAAGCCCGTCGCAGTACCAAAGCCAGTCTTACGCTGCGCACGCTTTCAGTACCGCACTGACGTCGAGGCTCGAGCTACCAGTGGAGTTTCAACGCGGTAACCACCACGATTAGGCAGTAGCACGCGTCCGAGCGTTTTCTTTTTTTTTTTTTCGGGCGACGTTTCCCCGATATGGGCCCGCACGGCCGCGCGCGCGACCCTTCCAAAATGTTTCGCGACTAATCCGCCAGGGCAAGGCGCATGCGCCGTCGGGCCGTGAAAAAGGCGGAATAATGCCGTTTCCGCGACTGCTTTTGCAGCTAACTCACGAGATTTCGATGTCGTTAGTGCCATTACGCTAGCCTCCCCCAACATTAGCCGTTTCTCGCGCAGAATCGGATCCGAGATACCTGAGAACAGGTAAGGGTACTGCGGAGGAAGCATAGGTGATACCGCTGGTTCCGTCTCAAGTGTGCCGAAAGGACATTTAATAGGTACCCTTGCGACCGGAAGACATGCACACTGAGCTTCTACAGCTTGCTTTACCCAGGCGCATTCACCCGTGAACATCTCCGGTTCCACATAAGTGCTGTGAACCACGACCCTGGTAGACGCAGAGTCGCACAGTACGGAACATGGTTTCCCGTTTACTTCAATGTCATATACGGCTCAAACAGCTTCATGTTCTCGTCATGGCAACCAACCGATAAAAATTAGTGTGGTTTAGCTTTGGCTAACCCTGGTTGATAGCGAAAGCTTCACTGCCCGGGCAAGGCCCATTGTCGAGCTGTGGCCGAGTTGTGGTTTCCCAATGATATACAGACATGTTTGCAATGAATACAGCGTTTATTCATGATTATTTTATTCCTATGAAGACACTGTGGTTATCAGTAAAGTAGTGAGACTAGGTTGCGACTCGCAGCCGGGCCCAGCTCGACTCGGGCAACGGCGGCAATGTCTACTTTCAGAGCTCCGCCGACAGCCTATACTTTCTTAGCAAAATGGACTTTACCTTATCATAATCCTCAATTACCTCTCTGGTTAAACGAGCGATTACGTCCGTTTACTCGTCCAGTAGCAGTATGAGCAGACGCTGTATCCACGATTCGCGGGAGAACCCTTGTTTCTCGCACGTCCTCTCGAAGTTCACCAGGAACAAACCAATGTCTTCTCCGAGCTTATAAGGCCGCATTATCTCTGTCATCTTTAATGATACGCGCTTTCCTGCACTGTTTCCATAGCTCACCTGCCCTGCTGCTCGAGCTCGTTCCATTTCGATCTCGAGTCGCTTCACTTCTAGTGCGTGTTCCCTTCCTTTCTGTTCTTTACGTTCCCCTTCTTCACGTTCTTTCTGTTCCTTACATTCCGGTTCTTCACGCTCTTTGTGTTCTTTACGTTCCCGTGGTCCACGCTCTTCTGTCTGACTTTTTGCAGTCTCCCTCTCTCTAATGATCTCTAGGCATTCCGTAAGCTCATCATCCTTATTTTTTATAGAGCAAGAATAGCGCCAATCAACTCTCGTTTTCTGAGTGTGTCACTGACATCCAAGCGCAACTTCTTCGCTAGCGCCAACTACTCCGGTTTACGCTACGACTTCAAATTGATGGCTGTTTTCGGTGCTGTTCTCTCTACTGTACACAACTATCTTGCCGCAACCTAACTAGGTGGCAACAATAGCTCGGATTACCCGTTCTGTTCTAACACTTCAAGAAAATCTGGCAGAACTCAGCAAAGAAAGTCTCACAGTCACCACCTTGCAGCCAAGAATGCGGCGTAGACGATTGCAAACGCTGCATTCAGTTGCGACTTGGTAGACGAGGCTCGTAGATACATATATCCCCGTTTGCCATGCAGTGGCACAGCGGTTCAGGATTTGATGGATCCCACCACTGCCACCAGTTACTACGGGCCGAGGTTTGGAAAACTTTCAACAGCTTTTGCTTGGAGCTTGAACCAGATTGACCATCAGAGAGGGTCCGGCAGGAAAGACTAAGCGACGTAAAAAATGTCGAAGTTTCACCCGAAAGGAAAAGCATCAATTGCGATAGCAAATTAGTAGAGAGCTATACGGAGTAAGGATAGTACTTTTTTATCAGCTGTATAAACGTGGACATGCAGCAGCACCACCAACGCACAGAACTGCTCTAGATGCCGTCGACGTTTTGCTCGCGTTCGCACTGAACGTGCCCGGCGTTGGTGACTGTTGCCGATACCTCGGGGGCGGCTCGGAGGTTTTCGACGAGATGAGAAAGGGACACTCGCCGAGCAGCGACGGAAGTCTTTACCACCTTCTCGCCTCGCGCGACATTTTATTGCGATAGCAATTATATGGACACTCCAAGCGCATTCCTGCCGTCGCCGTGAGGTTCCGTATAAAGTTCAACGGCGATCAACTCGTCGCCGCGCGCCGTATGCTGTATGTGTGCGTGAAAGCGCTCGAGGGACGCACGCTGTCACGGAGAGCGAACGTACGGCGGAGAGAAAACAAGACGTCTCCGGTCTTGCGAAATGCCGTGGGGAAATGGGTGCGAGGGAGGGAGGGAGGGGAGGCGACATTTAGCTGCGGCACTAAATGCGTATCTTGCGAATGGGCGCAAGGGGAACTGGCGACTCAGTCTCCCACGCGATAGGAGGAAAACGGGAAGGCAGCTCGATAGGGAGGGTGCGTGGCTTCTACTCTGCCAAGAATCGCGTACTTGTACTTTGCGCGGCTGCGGGCTGTCGCACGCACCGTATCTTGAAAGCGATCTCCACATGGCTCTGACCTTCGTATGCGCTGTGCTTTCGCCGCTCAGTTTCCGTTGACGCGATAGACCACACGAATCTTCGGTCACTGCGCCACCGTGCTTGCTCACGCCAGCGTTTTGACAGTGCTTGTCTGCGGTCATCGAGTTTGATCTATTCATGTTTGCTTGAGCGCGCTGATACCACGTGATGACCACGAGTGCGCTGAGCCCTCTGCAGCGTATAACGCAGCTGGGCAACATAAGGGTTCGATCCATTGTCCCAGCGGATGGTACCATCATTGCAGGAGTCATTTATGACATTGACATTGAGATCCCTGACACAGACCTTCCAGTGCTCATAAAACCAGCAAGTGAGAGCAACGTTATTGTGCACGTTGGCCGTCTTGGCAAGACACGTTGTGTGAAATTAACGTTCAAGGGTGATTGCCTTCCTTCCTACGTGAAGGTTGGCCACTTCCGCCACCCGGTTCGACCATTTGTTCCAAAACCGCTGCAATGTTATAACTGCCAGAGGATCGGCCATGCGAAGGGCGTTTGCACGAATTCAGCCACATGTCCCCGATGCGCCGAGCCACACTCAGAACAAAACTGTAATGCGACTGTTTTGAAGTGCCCTAACTGTCAAGGCGCTCACAGTGCTTCTTCCAAAGACTGCCCCAAGATTAGGAAGGAATGTTCTGTGCTCAAACAAATGGTTCGGGACAGTTCCACCCACAAGGAGGCCGCTGAAACAGTGCGACGTAGACGCCGCCGCCGCCGACGGTCCTCACGTAGGACTGCGCCAGCTTCGAAAAATGCGTTACCTCTGCAAGTAACAAAGTCACCTGCAGTTCCCAGCGCAGCAAACGCTGACACAGGACGACAGAAAACTACGAGACGTCTCTCTACAGATGAATAGCCACCGCTTCCAAGTACACGACCTATTGATAAACAGCAGCAAGTGCCTCATCCAGTACAGCAAGCTGCTCCATCGGATGAGGTGCGACATACAGATCAGCAAGTGGTATCGCTACTGCGATCCTTAATGAATGCCATTCGCGTGTTGCTGAGCAACATGACACAACGTCAGCCAAAAGTGCACTGCAAGTACTGGACACACTAAGTCCAGTGCTGGCAGCCCTTGAGTAAATCATGGCTCACCAGCAGCTGTCTTTTCGAGATGAGGTCCGAAAAGCAGCAATCTTCCAGTGGAATGCCCGGGGACTACGATCGCGCATCGCCGATTTCCGACGGTTCGGGTACGCCAACAGGTTTCCCATCATCATCATCTGTCAGCCGAACTTATCGAACTCAATCAGGCTATCCGGCTATGAATCATTTATGTCATCAACTACTGGTGAAAAAAGCAAGGTTATGGTGTTTATTCGCCGTGACCTTACTTACATTCCTCAACCTGTGCCACCTCATGACGATAACCAATACGTATGCTTAACAGTAAAGAAGAAAAGACTTACCGTCACTGTTGTTGGTGCGTACCTATTACCATCAAGTAGATTTGACTCCAAAAGACTACGAGATATCCTGTCAGCAACGCCTGATCCATGGATAATCATCGGGGACTTCAACGCACATCATACAATCTGGGGAAGTACGAAAATCAACGCGAAAGGCAGAGCCTTGGTATCATTCGCCTCCGACAGCGAGCTCTGGGTTTTAAATGACGGCAGTCCTACTTTTTTACGCGGCTGCACATACAGCAGCTGTCTTGACTTGGCCTTCGTATCACGAAGTCTCGTCAGGTGTACAGGATGGTTTACGGACATTGAAACGCACGGGAGTGGCCATATTCCCACATATGTCAAGATCAGAGGACTGTCGTCGTCGAAATCAAGTGATACCATCCGAAGAGTGGACTGGCCCAAATTCCAGGCTGTTATTGAAGACCAATGTCAAGGTAATTTATTACATAATTTGGAAGAAGTAATCAAAACCACAGTGCAAGACAGTACACGTACTCTAATGCGCGCTTCAAAATTCACTGAATTTGACGTAGAATTTGACGTACGGCGACGTGCCGAACGTAGATACCGACGCACTAAGTCAATGGATGATCTACGGACCGCTAGACGCCTACAAAAGAAGATCCAGCGCCGGTTAGATAAGCTAGAGTCACAACGCTGGACTGCTTTCTGTGAGTTTTTGGACCCTCGCAAGCCCCTATCGCACTTATGGAGGACGGTGCGAGGGCTCAGGACGCCACCCGTACAACAGTCTCCATTCAAGGCTCTGGCCCTCTTCCAACAACGACCAGATATTGATGTCGCAGAAGACTTCTGTGCCAGATTATCCGGGCAGCACACAGCTTCCGACAACTTATCACGTTTCATCAGCTTTCCGCCACCACGTGACCCCCGCATGGATCTTCCATTTTCAATCCATGAACTCAAGGCGGCGCTAGCTTTGTGCAGACACACGTCGTCACCCGGACCTGAGGAATTTCTTACAGAGCTCTGTGTCATCTGGGTGAGCGGGCGAGGAGTATTCTTCTTGAAATCTGTAATGAATCCTGGCGAGCTGGCACACTTCCCACAAGCTGGAAGACTAGTCGCATAGTTCCGCTACTGAAGGCTGGAAAGTCTCCGTTGGAGCTTTCTTCGTATCGCCCGATTGCATTAGCGAGCTGCGTGGGAAAAGTGATGGAGCGGATGATCCTCGGACGCTTGGAGTGGTACTTGAAATACCACAACGTCTACCCAGATGCCATGGCCGGATTCCGACGCGGCCGCTCGTCGATTGATAATGTCGTCGACCTGGTTACCTATGTTCAGCACCAAAAAGGGTGTAAACGTCTGTGCGCTTCTTTGTTCCTCGACGTCAAAGGTGCGTACGACAACGTTACACATGAATCCATCCTCGCCGCTCTCGAAGAGATAGGCCTCGGTGGTCGGATGTTCCGATGGATTCATAGCTATCTCTCTATGCGATCTTTCTTTGTGAGCACCGAGGACGGCCGCACTTCTTTGCATTACACCTACTGTGGCGTCCCCCAAGGTGGCGTACTGAGCCCTACGCTGTTTAACCTTCCGCTGATTGGTCTCCTTCATCACCTTCCAAACACAGTTAAATTATCAATGTACGCGGACGACATATGCGTTTGGGCGTCCGGAGTGACACGCCTACAGCTGCGCGCCAGGCTCCAATAAGCTGCCACTCAGACTGCACACTATCTCCGAAATCAAGGCCTGGAGATTTCATCTGACAAATGTGCACTTGTGGCATTTACGCGTAAGCCTATGACGCATTACAGTGTGTTAATCAATGGTCAGATGATACCATTTGTACGGTCATATAAATTCCTGGGTGTCATAATTGACAGAGACATTTCATGGAGCCCCCATGTATTGTACATGAAAAAAACGGTTGACAGGCGTCTGTCACCTTTTGAAATTCTTCGCTGGAAAGACCTGGGCAATGTCGACAAGCGCTATGCTTCGATTATATAGAGTACTTTTTCTCGGCTTCTTGCGGTACAGCTTGCCAGCATTGACTAACGCAAGTACAACAAGCCTACGTACTATACAAAGTGTGCAGGCCCAGGCGCTCCGGCTTTGTCTAGGTCTTCCTCGAAGTGCGTCAACGGCGGCAACTATTGCAATCGCCAGAGACCACCTCATAAAGACCCACATCGCAGTTGAAGCAATAAGAATGCACGTAAGGCACCTTGCACGGACTCCTTGCCACCATCTAGCCTCTCTACCTGCGGAGAGACCACACGCCTCGTTCTGCCGAATGGTATCCGCACATCGTGAGGCTATACCACCTTGCTTCACACCTGCCGCGAGACCTTCCACTCCTCCTTGGTGCCTTATTAAGCCAACGATCATCCTGACAGTTACTGGCGTCCGGAAAAAAGCAGATATGTCATCGACGGCTCTTAAACAGCTTACCTTACTCCTATTATATGAAAAGTACCGGAATTACACCCACATATACATCGACGGTTCCGTCTTGCAGAACAGCTCTACCGCCGCTGTCGTTATTCCAGAAAAAGCCACCACTATCAAGATGAAAACATCTCACTTGACAACGTCGACGGCAGCAGAACTGGCAGGGCTTCGAGTCGCACTACATTTTATTAATGATGAACCAGCACACAAATGGTCCGTTTTCTGCGACTCGAAGACGGCACTGCAGAGTTTACTGTCAGCCTTACGGCGCGGTCCACAGGAACAACTGGTTTTCGAAATCACAGACGCCATACACCACCTGACTGAGAAAGGACACGAAATAATCTTTCAGTGGCTGCCAAGTCACTGTCGAATTATTGGCAATGAACGTGCCGATCAAGCTGCTCGTTCAGCTCATGAACAAGACAACCGCCTATCGATCCCGCTGTCTAGGACAGATGCTGCAAGGATGCTCCGCCTGCTTGCACGCCAATGCACTTCATCAGACTGGAATAAACCACATGTTATGCACGCCCGATTATACACCTTGGATCCAACCTTAAGCCTTCGACTTCCAACAAGACTTCCCCGAAGAGATGCGACCCTTCTGTGTAGGCTATGGTTGGGCGTTGTGTTCACCAATGCCTACGCGTTCCGCATAGGGATGACCGACAGTGCAGCATGTGACAATTGTGGAGACGCGGAAACGATTCGTCATGTCCTTTGTCAGTGCCCACAATACAGTGTGCAGAGACAATCGCTCTTGGTCGTGCTGAACCAGTTGGATGACCAGCCGTTATTGGAAGAAACAATTCTGCAACATCGACGCGACTCAACATCGCATCAGAAGGCCGTGCAAGCGCTCCTGCGGTTCCTGAAGTCCACTGGCCTGTGTGAACGTCTGCGATTGGAACGCCTCCTTTGTTACCAATGCCTGTGTTTTTTTTCTGTCTTCTTTTTTCGCTCTCTCTCTCCCTCTCTCTTTGCACTCTCTCCAACCCCTTTATCCCCCACCCCAGTGTAGGGTAGCAAATCGGAAACTGACTTCTGGTTAACCTCTCTGCCTTTCCTCTCTCGCTTGCTCTCTCTCTCTTGCTATCGCAATTGATGCTTTGCTTTCGGGCGAAACTGCGACATTGTTTATATAAATACGCAGTTGGTGCCGTAGCTAAACGTGGGCTCCTCTTCCTGCCTCCCGTCCACCCACGGCCTTTCGCGCGACGGAAGAAGTCGCGTTTGCTCTCCGCCGTGCGTTCGCTCCTCGCGAAAGCGCGCGTCCCTCGCGCACATACAGCATACGGCGCGCTGCAACGATTTCATCGCCATTGGACTCTTAACGGAACCTCACGGCGACGGCGACGGTGACGGCCACGGCAACCGCGACGGCGACGACGACGCCGACGGCAGAAATCCGCTTGGAGTGTCCATATAATTTCTATCGCAATAAAACAAATAACACAAGTTGAAAACTAGGTTACGGGTGAGTGGTGTTCTCCGAAGAAAACACGAGAAATGTTCAGCGTGCATGCACCTGCACGCTAGGGCAAAGCAAAAGTGTTCTCTACGTGGCTGATTGCTGGCTTTCTTATACCCTCTACCACCCGGGCATTCTTCCCTCTCCTGCTCCCACTGCAGGACAAGGCAAACCGTACGAAGTAGTGAGGTTCGGTGACCGTAGCGGAGTGAACTTCGCCAGCGGGGTTGAGCTGGTCGGAAGGTGGCAAGACAGGTTTCGTCTCTCACGTATCAGAGATACGTCAGAGACGGACACGTCTGCTCATGTTGACGAGCGAGATCGTTAGAAACGCGATTTCCCATGCGTTTGCACGTGGTCCGGGCATGGCCGCTCAAAGTGAATCGTAAGAGACATTGCACGTCTTCTGGACATGGCCGCTCAATGTGAATCGTAACAAGGGACACTGAGGGCCAGGCACACACAATGCTTCACCGCCAGCGCACAATTCCTTGTCCTTAAAATTGACGTTGGATTTGTCATACATGTACAAATAGCCACACGCGCGGTCTGTCTGCAAAAAAAAAAAAAAGGTTCCATTGCGTAGCCACTTCTTTTCCGGCGTCTCGACAGCGGTATGGTTAGGCTTAACGGAAACGGCCTGATTGGCTGGACATGGCCTGTGAGATTTAACGGCATGCGTGTCAGTGCTCTATCTCAGATGCCATGCACTATGATTCTTTGCTTGTGAGACAGGTGGCTCCACAACTGCCCGGCTCGCTTCTGATTGGCCGCGAAAAATGGGTCTCGCACCCATATAGTTTCACTATATTACCTAGAGGGAAATCTGGCGCTGCTGCGCTGTGGAATGCATCGGAATGCCGGTATATTGTGACCGGATTTGCATCGTTCTCGGAGAGTCAGGAAGTCTTGAAGACGAGCCTGGTTAGCACCGTTCCGTCTGTCAAAATGATTCATTTCCTGCTGAAACAGCACGTAAAAAGCTCTTTTAGCTTTATTATTACACAAAAACATGTTTTGTTTAACTTTTAGGGCTTATTATTGGATGTACAATTATATGAAACTTAAAAAGTGTCAGCTCGCCGCTAAAGTTGGAGGACAGACGACAAAATGTTCGCTCGCTTTGGAACAACTTGTCTGTTCTTGCTTTTCTTCGCTTGATTCGACGTTGTAGGTGAGTAAACTTTATTGAGAGATGTAATATGGGTGAATGAAAGCCTTTTATGTAGATTTTATTTTAAGAACGTATTATTTGTGTAGCCATCACCCCGTTTTAGACGAAGCCTCGTACAACACCAGCCAACACAAGCCTCGCAGACACACATCTCGTTATTCTCATGACGGCACAGCGTCCTTTAAGACATTTGCATAGACGGTGGCGCCAGATTACCCTCTAGGTTTTATAGTGAAAAACTCTGTGCTCGCCCCCATTCGAAGAGTTGCCGCGCGTTGCTGCGGCTTTTCGTGAATCTTGTCGTTCGCGACCGCATCGCTCGCCACGAACGGCGTTTCGCGCGCGTTTTGTCGATCATGCATGGAGCAAAAACGAGACTACTAAACTATCACGACCGGTAGCGCCACGCCATTTTTTCTTATTACTTATTTAATTTTGCGCTAAACTTGTACGTCCTCGCTTGAAACAGCTTAAAAAGTTGGCAAATGCTGTTTACGTACGTTTAAGGTTCATTTCGTTTTCGTTTTATTAACAGAGATAAATCGCTCTCGGCCACTCGCGGTATAGTGACCTAGAATATTGGAGTGTGCAAAGCGCCGCGCTAATGCACGGGAGGAGCGAGGACCTTTTCTTGTGAACTCCCGCGCACTGGCGCTGCTGTACCGGACCCGTGGGCTTTCTCCGCTGCGGAAGCCGCGCCATGGCAGCGGGCGGCTGCTACGAGCCTGATATTATGGTTGCTATTAGCCAACATCGCGTTAATTTGGGGTATATGAAGTACCACGTCACCGCAAGGCAATACCGCAGTGACTCACCGCACAGAGAACGCGCTTGCCGGCTGTGAATACGGGTATTTTGTCTTTATCCTTCTAGCTCGCTTGGTCCGTTTGAGTAGCGCATTCCGCGCGCTTACTTCATTTACTTATGCGTGGAATGAGCAATGTGAACGTGCTGCAGAACAAAATAAGTTGGAGATCGCGATGATAACCAGAAGAACGTGGCAGATATGGCTATCCCACGCTAACGCTTTTACACAATATATCTTTTCCGTTCTTTTATTTCATCCATTCGATTTGTTTTACAAGACTGCCTCCCACGCTCTGCTGTTTCTGTATTAAGGCGAAATCCTTAACTGGCTCTTGGGAAGCGGAATGTGTCCGTCGGCGGGGCCGCGGTACCAAAAATAAATACAAACCGCGTAACTCAAGCGTCTCGTTCACTTGGTATATATACCAAAGCATAGTGTCGAAGGGCACTAATGTGTGACTAAGCTGACTGATGGGTCATGACAACAGTAACTTGACATACTTGTATACACGTCGCGATTAACGACAGCACTGTGACATGTGGTGCAAACCCGCATTTTCGGCCAGAAATCACTCTGATGGTGTGGGTGCGACGATAAGAACGTGTTAAATGCCAATCTCGATCTCAACGTGTCGAATTTATCCATATATCATGAAGAACTGAGAGCACAGGTGAAGGGTAATAATAGTAACGATAATTTCTGGGGTTTTACAAACAAAAATCACAATATGGCTATGAGAGACGCCGTATTGGAGGGTTCCGGTAATTTCCACAGCCTGGAGTTCTTTAACGTGCACCTACATCTATGTACACGGGTGTTTTATGCATTTCGCCTCCATCGAAATGTAAGCCGCCATGGCCGGGAATCGAACCCGCGTCCTCGAGCTTAGCAGTCCAACCTACCAAAGTCACTGAGCTACCACGGCATGTAGGTAAAGGGTACACGAGAAATATACGCGGCAAAAAACAAGACAAACCAAAATACATGAAACGCTAACAGTGCAACATTGTATACGCATGCCTCATTTCATAATTACGAGCAAGCGTCAGAAAACGAACATGATGGATTACGTATGTGCAACTCGTCTTTCGCCTTCTTGTGTTGCAAGAGCGTAAACACTAAGCGAATTTCAACATAAAAGTAACTTCAGGAATATTTATTGCGTATGCTCGCTGGTTCGTACACAGCAAATATACTTACTGATAAATAATTGCGTACTTGTAGTTACCTAATGAAAGAGGCAACTAATCAGCAGATCATAAAATGTTCATGTTTTACTGATTGAGGGTAACTATATTAGGGATATGTATAATCAGTAGCGACATTTGTAGTGCATCGAAGAGAAATTTTCAAGTCGACTTTCCACACAATAGAATGCAAGCACAAACATCGTCACGCGCCATGAATGCTTGTTAGTTTATATAAAAAATCACACGTTAAGCAATAACTATGATATCATGATAAGTTACATGCTGGTAATTTCAGAGAGGATTCACGGATTATTAAAACTAGGCTATTGCAGCAATAACCTTTGCATAACAGATGAGTAAATGGCTAGGCCAATAGTATCTATCTATCTATCTATCTATCTATCTATCTATCTATCTATCTATCTATCTATCTATCTATCTATCTATCTATCTATCTATCTATCTATCTATCCATCCATCTATCTATCTATCTATCTATCTATCTATCTATCCATCCATCTATCTATCTATCTATCTATTTATTTATTTATTTATTTATTTATTTATTTATTTATTTATTTATTTATTTAGAAAATACTACAAATCCCACCAGGGATTATTGCAGGAAGGGCACAAGGTCAAACAATAAACATAATGAAGTCATAGTAATAATTAATTTCAATGTAGAAAAATACATATTTGTTCACCTTTTTTATGTTTGTTTACCTATTGGCTGCAATGGCTTTTCTTTCGAATGTCTGAATTTGAAACAAGCTTCGTTCACGGTGAACCTTAAGGTACATCGTGCGCGAAGTGCTTATTGGAGAGATAGCGTACAGCAACAATTCTTCGTGTGGGCTATATCTGAAGCGAAATAGGCCAACAATATTGCGGCGTTAGGGCGCTGTCTTTGCTCCTTCTCCTGTTTCCCTCACACCTTTTCACTGCGCTCTGTTCATAATAAAGTATTGTCAAGGCTAAAAAATTCAAGAATAAATACATATGCACATGGCTTTAAACCACTACTGACCGTGACTGAAAAGCGCGTAGTGGTGAGCGAAGCGGTTACTGGACGCGCGTAAGCATTTCACTTGACTTCGCGATTAATTTACTTTTTTCGTTAGTGTTATTCTTGCAAGCATAGTGCTATTGCCCGCGTACCCATGCGAATACCGTTTTTGGCATATTTTCCTTGCGCGGGTTCATTTAGCACGTTTCTACGCACGCACAGTTACCGCATTACCGTTCCCGAATTCTAGCACCGGAGCTAGTCCGCGCTGATGAGTTTGACGTGTTAGTTTTTGCAGTTTCTTGCTGCCAAAGCACAAAGACAACGCTCAAAGCTGCGTAAGCTGCACGCAGGACCGCACTGTTGAAGTTAAATAAACTTTAAGTGCTTTGCGTGGCAATTGAACGCAAAAAAAAAAAAAAACTACAGCGCGTAGCAGACGACCCTCGCTTCCCGCGCCCTTCGCGAACGCGAAAAGCCCACGGGTCTGGAGCAGCAAGGGCGCCGCGCGGCAGTTCACAGAAAAAGGCCCTCGGCAGAGACGGCGCTTTGGACACTCCCCTATTTAGAGATGGGCAAAACGGCTCACTTCAGTGAGCGGCTCGGAACGGCGCAGCTCACTGAAATGAACCTGTTCATTTGAACGGCTCACCGGTTCACTTAAACGTGTAACCTGTGTTATGCATATTCTATAGTTATCTGGCTTTGAAAAAAAAAATGATATATGCATAGTTTAATAACCGTGTTATAGGTATTTTCGCTATGTTTAGAGAATAGTTTCACATATATTAAAAGCGTGAATTTTTTGTTGTAATGAAGCTTTCTTTTCTGATATTGGGGATAAAATGCTTATGATACTGTGACAGGCAGAATGCGACGTACTTTTTTTCAGAAAAAAAATATGTAACTTCATCGTCATTACAGAAGCTTGTCTGTTTTTGGGGTACTTTAAAATCAACTTTTGTCAAAATAAGAACACAAAATGATTGTACATTATGTTTAAACTTTATTCATTTATTCACATACGTAAGTTTACTATAATATGAGTAAGCTGTAACGCCATGCA
>NC_051161.1:70834249-70881986 GCF_013339745.2 Dermacentor silvarum
CAAGACATGTCAGTGTAAATTTGATGCTAAGTTCAGTATATGTATATAGGTTGAAAAATAACCTGCCTTCTGCTGAGGCATTCTGCTGAGGTTACGACGCAGCTTTCACACATGGTTTGTCTTTCGTGTCTGATTAGCTGGTGACGTTTAGTCGCATACGCACAGCAGCTTCACCATGCATCTGCAGTGCTTACACACAGCCTACTGCTTCCCTTGCGATGACATCAACTAAGAAAACTGCTGCGCTAAGTGGGGCAGGAGGGCAATGACGTCGACGTGCGAATCTCGCTTTGGTCCGGCGAGAGCCATGCCAGCGTGAAGCAGAACGCCTTCGCACGTTCGCGGCGCCCACTGCGAACTTTCCCACTGGCATTCCTAATCCTGAGCGCGTCTCAACTCAACTGGCTGCCCAAGACCCTACGGAGCTGGTCCAAAATGCTCGCACCTTCGCCGAAGTGACTCGGCAGCAGGTCCCGCGTGCCAAGGAAACCTGCAACATGGTCGCCGACCGGCAAGTCGTGCGCCTCTCCTACGAAAGAGGGATCAACCATATATTTTAACAGAATTTTTCAACCTACAGTCGCGAATGTGTTCATGAAGTCGTATACGGGAGATAGTGATAAGTGAGCACGGTAGTTGGTGACTGTGCATCAGCACTGGTGGGAAGCAGACAAGTAAGACCCTGTATAGCTGTAAGAAAGTAATATTCTATTTATCAAGCCAATGTCCATGCGGTTCATGTTTTCTGAAGTGTTTGCTTATTTCTACATGAATAGCTGCGTGGTGTCGCGGTTTCCTTTTCAACAGCTTTAGTCATGTATGAGCTAAGACGCTCTTGTTAGTCAAGCCAAGTTTCCAAAACGAAAACAACTCTTTCAGCGTGTTTCAGCGTGTTGTCTTTCAACCACATGTCGCGCTCCTAATTTCGGAAGCATGGCGTTTTGTATCTCGCAGGGAGATCACAGAACTACGGGTACTCACAGACTAACTGGCACGCGTACAAAATCGCCCGTGTGCGCTGCAATGCCAATGACGGACGGCAAGGCTCGCCACGGTTCTGCCGTTCCACTCATTGCCACAAATGCCGCACTGCTTGTTAGCGTGAACTTTTTTTAGCTCGGAACACTCGTTCAATAAAGCACAGACTTCTACATAATATACATACTGCAATTTTAAACGATAAGTATGATGCACCTCATAGATGCCGGCTTACGTGCAGTAATCTGAGTTGATCCACCTCCAGTACTGTAAGGTTTCACCGCAAGAAGATGCGGCACACCGTTTTTCGGGAACTTGTGCGCCAACTTGGAAATAAAATTCCTCCTTAAATCACAAACTAGCATGCTCAATTACATCACTGTAATTCAGGTCTTTTAATTTCCACCAACATCTCACGACATGTTCTGGGTGCTTGTCGGTCCCTTAAATGTATGGTGGCTCGCTATATGAACCACATTCGCTAACCTCTCGAAGTTTTTCCAGCGTACTTCTACCATTGTAGTCGAACTTACCAAGAGAAATTTCAATAAACAAACTACGAAGAGACAGCACATGTGACATGCAAATACGTAGTTAAGGTACGGAAGATATGAAAATTTATATAAAAGCTATGCACTTATATGTTTTCTACCAGCATTTATTTCAATTTTGAGGCAGTGAAATTATTTGTTTTCGTTCACTTTCTGGCTACCTAGTTTTGTACCCAGGCGACATTTGCGCTTTGTATATCAATGATATAAGAGGGTAGGATGGCATCACAAATATTTGCACTGCGAAGTTCGCTTAAAGTACACCTTGACATCATTAGGTCCTTACTGAGAAAAACATACCGCATAATAATGCAAAATTAGGAACATCCAGCGAAAGACAGTGGCGAACGAGTTCAGCTTGGTTTGGTGACAGATACAGAGTTCCAGCTCTGAAATGAATGCTCCGATGGCACACCAGACCCCCTGAACATTTCTTTTGGTAATCACGATGCGAGTATCTGCTTGGTATTTCCGCCTTGCTGCTATACAGCGCACGTGAAAGCACACTCAGCTCTTATCACACAAAAAACTTTTCAGATCTCATTAATCAAAGGCAATCAAATCAACCACTCTTTCAAGCTGGAAACTATCATGCCATCAACCCACTTGCGCTGCACAAGTGATCACGCATTCGAAGTCGTCCCCAGAGTACATGCAGTTCGCTCTATTTAAATAAATACTGAGTTAATTGCATTGATGTTTTGACAAAATAATACTGGGAGCCTAGCAGAGGAATTTCGCTATTCATTTGGAATATCCCAACTGGAAATCTGAGTTCTATTGTCATATATCTTCCATTTGCAATAGACGCTCCGGAGACGGGCAGCGCCTGTCCCCATTTTTCGATAATGCTTTTTTGTACACGCTAATCATCATGAATGCTTCGTAACTCGCTAGTTTTGCAGCATGTTTACAATTTTCAAGCATAATATTAGGCCCATGGTATATTTAATGTGCGCACATTCCGACATTCGAATCACGCCGTTCTATCATGACTCATGGCCACTTTCAGCGGCCGCACGTATAATGTATCGTGGTAGGCCAGGCACTGTGCGGGGGTCGTTCCGTCATCCTCATTCCAGCTTCGTCATCTGATTCTCGTCAGACAGTCGTCGTCACGCTGTCGTAGTATTACCCTCATCGTCGTACACTTGTCGTCATTCCACTCTCGCCAGGGTTGTCTTCGCCCCGTCGCGAGCACTTCATAAATGCCATCCAGTTGTCATGCCGCCTTCGTCGAGGCTGCCTGTGAGCTGTCGTTGCCCACTTCGCTTGCACCACGTTTTACTTGAGAAACATGCACCTACTTGCCCAGCAACCTGTTCAGCACCAGCGGCTTCACCTCAGCGATTACAAGCTTGTTGCCACGTTGCTATCGGGTGCAACATGAATAATTAGCCGAACGTTTTGCTATATCACCGTCGGAAAACTGCATTTACGGCGAAATAAGCTCGTGAGTGTAGGAAACCAAATTATCGCAAGGTAAGTACAATTATGTTGTTTTTATTCTCGCGTATATTGTTTCAACTAAGCGCATTGCCTAATACGTTTATTGTTTTTTACAGACATAATGTACGGATGCCTACGAACACGGTGGCTATAACACCGCGACTTTTTTTTCTACGTAGACGGTGTTTCAGCGTCAGTTGAAATGCACTATCGGTTCGAAAACACGCAGCACGACACGTTTCTGCTGGGGCACTCAAGAAGATCAAAGCTGGATTGTCTTAATTCCTTACTCAGGAAGCACATTCTGCCAGCTGACTGGTGTTCAGAACTTGCTGCATCGCTATAATCTGTTGTTTTGTAGCTTGGGTGTTTATCATGAAATAATTCATCCTTTCTTTGATATCTCTGTTCTAAAAGCTTATGCATTGCAAAAGGCTGAGTACAGCTACCCCCAAGCACTTACGAGAAGTCTTGTGACGAAGGCCAAGCGTAATTCACCACAATTGGTTAGTTAGAACAAAAAGCGCATATTTTGATGCAGCTGCGTTTTCTACTTCATTTCTGCGTATTTCTGATTTTTTTTCAGCGTAAAGAACTTTTTCGAATGGAGTTAACATGCCTGTGGGAGGTTGCCTTCAATATAATGAACGCCATCATCGGCCGTGCATTTCAACTGCCGTACAGCCTGCATGTGAAGAAAAACAAGAGAGCCTTTTTAACATGCGGCTATGCAGAGTGACAACAGGTGATCTGTATATAATTTCTTACATTTGTGCAACTTGCATATACTCTGCACTGCACGCAGTGTGAGAAAAGTATATGTATATGTATTGTATGCAGATGCTGCCTGTGAGAAGCAGCAGGCCGACATAAATCAAGCGCAAGACTTCATAAAAATGTGACTGCCAGGCGCCGTCGACTGAGCACGAAGTCGTGGGATCGTATCCCGGCCGCGGCGGCCGTATTTCGATGGAGGCGAAATGCAAGAACGACCGTGTGCTTGCGTTTTAGTGCACGTTACACAACCCCAGGTGGTCAAAATTAATCCGCAGCCCTCCACTACGGCGTGCCTCATAGTCAGAACTGGTTTCGACACGTAAAATCCCAGAAAGAAGACGCCGTCGACTGTGTTAATGGCAGAAGGTGGCGTCACGCCAAAGCGGCTACGTTCCGCATCTTCTAAGTGCCTCTTCTGCGGGCCCAGCCTCAACCCACTGTGCAGTCAGAAACACAGCTTTCGTAGGTGGCCCGCAAGACTGGGAGTACGAGCAACAATCCGTATCAACCTCTTTTAAGACCAAAAAAGAAACTATGTACCATTATTTGGTGATTTTATACAAAGTCATGGTATGTTGCATCGCACTTCCGTGCAAAATTTTCGCGATTTAAAATCGTAGAGAATAACGTCATCGCTTACATACATCACAACGTGGCAATATGGCCATGCCAGTGCGTAATGCGGGACGCTAAATTAGCTAAAAGCAGCAGAGCCGGCTTTTGAACAATACCGGTGCTGCCAGTATGCAAGGTGGCCATGAACAGCACAGCCGGCTATCTGCCTATATTGGCGCTGCCACTCGCTGGGCCACTGCTGACGCGAGTAGCACTGCCGGCTTCGTGCCTATATTTGTGCCGGTGTTTGCCATGATATCGCCGTCCTGGGGCCAGCCTGGTTGTACTGACTGGGTTTAAGTTTGACAGCAGCCCAACCTATCAACAAGGAAGCGCATTGCGGTGATTGGGAGTAGTGGCGAAAGGCAAACTTCAGGAGTTGTTAGACATCACACAGTCGAATCAAGACGACGAAGAGTTAGAAATATATCTGCATTGCAATCGCGCTAAAGAGATTGGAAACTATTTGATTGATGCAAGACTGACTGCTGAAAACTAGACTAACTTGAGCTATCCAAGCTATCCTTCGTATGGGAATCACAAGAGTAAATAATGATAGGAGTTTTGCTACACCTGGTTACGTATTTAAAGAGCGGAAGACGTACCTAGCGGCAGAGCCGTCTGCAATGTTTTGTTTCTGCCCAATAATATGCCGATTTTTGTCAGCGGTCACTGATGTGCCGCTTTGCACTGCCGATGCGTGATCCATTTATTAGGAAAACAATAATAAATAAATTTTAAACAAGTTCTTGAAGTACTTAAGTGAAGTGGTAGCAAATAAATCTTGAAAAGTTCATCACACTTTTTGTGTATTGAGGCATAGAGCAACTGGCTACTAGTTTCAGTTATTTTTCTTCATTATTTGTTCAAACGAGTTGAGTATTCTAGCGTACTTTATAGCGCAATTAGGCCAACTAATTAAATTTTGTGCTTCAAGTGTCCCCTGTTAGATAAATATCTTAAGCTTATGCGGATGCTTGAAAATTTCTCGACACTGGTGAGAGGGATGTTAAAAAGAAAACAGAACGCAGAAAATTTTATTGTCTCAGTCTCTCAATCTTTTTAATGCTATTTTCACACGTTAAGTGGCTCAACCGTCATGTTCAAAGCCTTGCATATGTTTTTCTAGCAGTAGGTTGTTTCCCTGCTTATTTACGTGAACAAACAAGCAGATCATGTTCCAATCTGACGGGAAAAGAAGCTATGTTGCCTACGTTATACATGCACTGTACTGAAACAAAAGTAGAGAGAGTCCAACGTTGAATATATTGCAAACCAAGGCTGCCTTAATTGTCGACTGCAAACTGACGCCATTATAATGAAGCCGAATAAAGCAATAACAATGCCACGTCTCATGCGAATATATGATTGTGCTAGCGTTGCGGATCACCAATATCTGTTTAATGAAAAAAACTTCTAATGGCCGTGTGTAATGCTATTTCTGAACGCCAACACACCAGCGTATTTAAATTTACATTCGCGTCAATTTTATTGGCTAGAGTTCCACCACTGTACATCCCAATGAATATATGATATTGTAAAGTCAGATGAAATGGCCGGCGGTGTGTACGGGAGGGTTCAACTATGCCTTCGCTATATTATATTTCCGCACAGCTATTTACAAAATGTAGCCCAGTCGTTGATACCACACTTTAAAGCACGAGAATGGTGATGAACGGATGTACTTTTCTATATCTTCCTCCCTAAACGCAAGCAGGCGTCGTGCCACTCCCGGTGGCAGTTGCCAGCCTGATTCCTCCCTATTTTCTTAACTGCGCTGTGTATATTTGTTTTTTCATACTAAATATTCGAATAACAATCTGTGCGTGTTCGGCTAGCAAAGACATGAAATGAAATGTTTATTTCTCTCACAGGAAAGGTGACACACAGCAAGAGTGGACGCAATGCAAAAAAGCTGCATTGATGCAGCTTGAAGACCGCCCGGCGCCCGTTGATCACATGACATTATCTTCACAATAACCGAGAACTCGACCTAGCTTCGTATAGGCTCAACGTCTAATGGGTCGAACAGAACTGGCCTAGGCCGGGTCGGGCTAGGCCGGAATCATTCGAGCAATGGCCAGGTACGGGCCAGTTATAAATCTCCATGCCGGACTTAGGTGGGCCAACGTATGGTACTTTCATGATCGGGCCGTCCCCGGGCCTGAAAAACCGGCCGGTGCAGAGCTTTACCAGCTACTCGATGATAATCTTAGGCTGATATGTACAATGTAAGTACGGAGAGAGAGAGAGAGAGAGAGAATAAACTTTAATTCAAAGAGCACGCGAGCGTAGGTAGCTCCTCCGCTCTGCAGTGGGTGGTCCCCTCAGTCCAGGAGTCCAGCGGCCTTAGCTGCGCTTCTCGCTCGATTGACCAGGTTGAGCTGGTCCGTCGAGTCGGAGCTGGACAGCGCTGCCTCCCATTGCCGTGTGGTGGGGTGTGTTATGGGTGTGAGCTGTGGTGTGTTTGCGCAAGCCCATACCATGTGGTAAAGCGTTGCACATTGATCACAGTGTGGACATTTATAGGAATACAGCGCAGGGTGTATGGCGTGGTAAAGACTCAAATGTGGATATGTGTCTGTTTGGAGTTTTCGCCATATTACGGCTTCCTCTCGATCGCGTCAGAGCATTATGTGGTGGGGGTAGTGTTCTTCGTGAAAGGTGATAGTGTTATAGGATGTGAGTGTAGGTTAATGGTATGGGCTCTGGTTGGAACTGTTCGGCGCGGTCATTTCGCGGCTCCCGGTGTGCATGCGCTCTGGCGTAGGCGTGTGCCTGCTGATTCCCGCGTAAGGACTCATGCCCCGGAGTCCACACGATTTGTATGTATGGTGGCAGCTGGTGCGCTCCATTCAGAATGCGATGTGCAGCCCTCGAAATTTTGGCCCTGGAATAATTTCTGCATGCCATCTGAGAGTCCGTCAGAACTATGACGCAATCCCAGTGCGGTCTCGTCATGATCGCTAACGCTATCGCTAGTTCCTCTGCCTCCGCAGCGCTCACTCTGGAAACCGACGACGCATTTATTTCGGTCCCGTGATTGTCGACTACGCTGGTTACGAATGCGGTGCTTCTTGCGGTGCTGGCCGCGTCTACATACAAGACATTGGGGTGTTTTCCATACTTTCTCGCAAGCGCCTGCGCTTGGGCTTGTCTCCGTCCGATGTGGAAGTTTGCGTGCATGTTCCTGGGAATCGGTGAGACGTGCATTGTTTCTTGTATTCGTGTCGGGATTTTGGTCAGTGCGCTGGTCTTCCGTACGGTATATCCAAGACGTTCCAAGACGCAGCGTCCCGCTATTGTGCGTAGTAGTCTTTCTTTCTGGCTTACCAGATGGGCCTATATGATTTCCCGTGCGTTGTTGTACACCCCTGTCTCCTCGAGGCGAAAAGTAGCCGTTCCGGGTGGGAGTCCGAGCGCTTGCTTATACGCCTTGCGTATCAGCCGGTTGAGTACCTTCACTTTCGCGGTGGCCCTTCGAAGCTGCAAAGAAGCCTCCGTCATATACTCGGACTCAAGAACAGCCATCAGAACCTTCTCGGCAGCCCTCGTCTCTAGGAAAGCAGCTACGGTGGTCAACAAAATCTTCCAAGAAACGGGAGGAGATAACCTCACGTCCCCACACATCACATGGTTCCCGGCCCACATGGGCAACATTTTCGGACCTCCTGACTGTAATCCGAATGAGCGGGCACACCAACTGGCGCGAGAACTCACATTCCGCGTCTGCGGTCCGCCCCCTCGCTTCAACCCAGCCTGGAGGGATTTAGACAACAAAGACCCGCTTGTATCATACCACGAAATCACTTCAAATCATAGGTTAGCACGAAGAATTTTTCCTCCTCCTCACCAAAACCTCAAGAAAGCACAGGCCGCCACTTACAGACAGTTGCAGACTAGGACGTACATCACACCAACAACACTAAGCAGGATCAATCCAGACTTTCCTACTGCATGCCCACACTGCGGCCACGAATACAACTTCGAACACATGCTCTGGCTGTGCTCTGCCAACGCGGGCACGGACTTTCCTGACCAGTCCTCCTGGGACTCAGCGCTCAGAAGTACAGAGCTCATCGCTCAGCTCAAGGCTGTCCAGAGGGCCCGGGCCGTCGCCGAAGGACTATGTCTACCGGCCCCGACCTGGGTGGAGCCACCGGATAGATTGGCGGGGCCTCCGGCCCCGCTTTAATTCTTTCTCCTCAGGACCTAAATAAAGTTCGTACTCACTCACTCACTCACTTCCGCGTTACTGAAATTTAAATATGGTGCCGAGTACGCAATGCGGCTCACAATCAGAGTCTGCACTAATCGGATAAGGTCCTGTTCCTTGAGTCCCTTCTTCCTGCTGGTAATTCGTTGAATCATGCGCAAGACCTGCGTGGTCGTGTGTTGTAGCTTCTGTATAGCGTATCCTCCGCCCCCGTCCTTTTGTAAGTGTAAGCCGAGGATCCGAAGTCTGTCTACCTTGGTAATTTCTCTAGGGCCTATTCGCAGGTGGATGGTTGGTGCCGGGGCTGTTGATCGTCCTCGTGAGCGCTTCTCGATTATGAGGAGCTCCGACTTCTCCGGCGTGCATTGCAGTCTGCATGTCTGCAGTATGGCTTCGTGCCCCACGTTGTCAAAGGCTTCCTTTAGGTCTAGTGCGAGAATTGCTTTTGGGCAGCACGGCGTTGCTGCAGTCAGTACTTCCTCTTTGAGCTGCAGAAGCACGTCTTGCGCTGACAAGTTGGGCCGAAAACCAAACATCGTGTTCGGCATCAGTGACGTTCTTCGAAATGCGTCTGTAGCCTGTCTAAGATAACATGTTCCATCAATTTACCCAGGCAAGACGTAAGCGAAATGGGTCTTAGGTTCTCCAGTCAGGGCGTTTTTCCTGGCTTTGGTATCAGTGTAATCTCCGCATGCTTGAATTCCGAGGGTAAAGTCCCTCTGCTCCAATGTGCATTTAAGAGTTCCAGTATTGCCTGCACGGTTGAATCGTCCAGGTTACGTAGCAACTTGTTGGTGATTCCGTCCTTGCCAGGAGTGGTGTTTCGAGTGAGTCTTGCGATCGCTCGTGTCGGCTCGGAACGCGTTATGTCCCGGTCGAGCTCGCTGTTTTCCAGTCCGGCGTAGTCAACCGCTGGCTTTGCACCAAGTATCGGCTGGCCAATATATCTACTTTGTAAGGCACACAATAGCTGATCGCCTGTGCCTTCGAAGTTGTGTAGTACTAGGCTCATCGTGTGCTTGCTTTCTCTCTTGCTCTGGGTCGGATCTAGGAGATGTCTGAGTATGGTCCACGTCTTCGCAGTGCCCAGCGTTCCTTGGAGGGAGTTACAGAACTGGTCCCAGTTCTCTGTCGTGTAAGTTGCTCTGCGTAGCGCTCTGCCTCGTCCGTTAGTTTCGCGATGCGTATTTTTAGCTTACGGTTGTGCCGTTGCCTTCGCCATCTTCTAAGCAAACTGTGGCGCGCTTCCCACATGTGTAAGAGGCGCGGATGCACTGCCGGATTGTCCGTGGTGAGTGCAACCACCTTGGAGTGTTTGGCTACCGATTCCTGCAGTTCTCTAATCCAGGCCTCTAGATCGGTTATCACTTGGGCTTCTTGAGTATCTCTTTCGCTCCGGAAGCTCATGCGGAAGCTCATGCCCAGTCCGTGATTTTGGTAGAGCGTATCTTTCTCCTTGGGAAGTTTCCCACGTGTACCGAGATGTCGAGTATGAAGTGGTCTCTCCCTAGCGTCTCGTTAGTGTTTTCCCACTCGACGTTCCGAAGTCTGGACGCGAGCGCAAGATCGGGACAGGTGTCGCGGGCCGTGCTGTTGCCTACTCTAGTTGGATATGTCGGATCCGTCCCTATCGTAAGTCGGGGGTGTTGTATGACGTTGTACAAGGTTGTTCCCTTTTTGGTATGTCTGACGTACCCCCATGCCTCGTGCGCCGCGTTGAAGTCGCCTAATATGAGGAGGTCGTTTTGTCCAGCTAGCTGCCTCGCTTGCTGCACCAAGTTGTCTAGGGGTCCCAGCGTTTCCTTCGGCGAATGGTATATAGTAAGTATGAAAACACTTGTGTTTACCCTGCGCTGCGGCACTATTTCCGTGAAAACGTGATCGATTCCCGTGTCCGCATAAGTGTGGTCTATTGCAGTGAGGTGTTTGCTCGTGAGTGTGGCCGTACGTGCTTCTGCTGTCGCATGAGTGTGATATCCGGTGATTCTTGGTGATTTTCCTGTTTCCTGTAAGGCTATTACATCCGGTGGTGTGTCTTGTTTGGCAATGTACTGCAGCAGCGTCGCCCTCTTGCGAGTGAAGCCACGACAATTCCACTGCCAAACGGTGATGCCTCAATTTTGATCATTCGGTTTTCTGGCCATTTTGATCCTCTTGCAGCATTTTCTGGAGGGCTGCCTCTCTGTGTGGATAAAGTCGCGGCTTCTTGTGGCGTTGATCGTTTACCAGAGGGGTGAAAACCTCGTGCAGATGCGTTATCATCTGTCGGATCTCGTCGAAGCCCTTCTCCATTCGCACATGTAGCTCTTGGATGGCTTTCCGGTTTTCATGAATACCTTTTTCGCAGGCTGTTACTGGCGCATCGATCGGTTGGGCTGTCAGATTCGGCTCGGGCGGCGCCTCGGTGTTCATTTCCTCGACGGTCTCCTGCACTACCGAGGCAGTGGACGCGCGCTGCGGTGGCTGTGGCCGTGTTGAAGCCATTGAAGGCCGTAGTGAGAGCGACGTGTAAGTACGGACAGTGCGAGTAAGATATTAATAATTTACAGCGTAAGCTGTTATGGGCTGTTAGATAGGGACCAATAACGAACATCCGTCAAGTTCTCCGAGCTCAACCACTCGCCGCCACCTGTCAATCCTGGTGCGCAGGGGCGCGTCGACCGTGATATTGGTCTCATCAAACCGGCTGATTATCCCGATCTCGTGTGCCGTGTATGACTGCATGGTAGCGGTGAGGTGGATCCTGGCAGCCAGCAGCAAGATCCAATAACTTGTGGCAGCGATAAGGATGAACCTTCGTGCGAAGAAGAATGAGCTTTCGAGCAAAGGAGTGCTGAGTGCGAACAGCGAAAGACCTGGGAACAACGGAGAAATATCAGCCTTCGACCCAGGGATTCCAGCTGAAAAACTCGGAAGAGCGATGCGGATGAACCTTCAGCCAAAGGAGACCTGATGAACTGGAGGCAGCGAAAAAGAATGAGACTTTAACCCAGAGAGTTCTATGCAACCGGGAACAGCAGACAGATGAACTGGATGGCGTGGTGGGCATCCATGGGTGAGCGCGGGGTTTTTTCCTTTGATTAGCCAGACTTCAAATTTTCAGCGTTTGTTTTGATTGTTCTGGCAATCGGGAATTCCTTGCACATTTTAAGTTTGCACAAATTGAGCAAACAGTTCTAACCACCAGACGAGGCAGCTACCATGGATCTTATTAAAAGGTTGATGAGGTTAGACTTGTTGGTGTGCCATGATTTGGGAGTTGAGGCGGACGAGACAATGACGGGGCCAGCTATCGAAAAGGCAAATATAGATAGTGGCAATAACTACGAAATCATTGAGATTGCTTTGGAGGTGGTACAGGAAACACAGAAGCACGAGTGAGAAAGCCAAGAACGCAAGAGGAAACGTGGGTGAATATAGCACAAGCACGAGGAGGTAATAGCAGCATTGAGGAAAGAGACTGAAGCTTTGATCGAACACAACAGATCGAACAAAGACAATGGCAGCCTGAAAATTCCGTAGATAGTACGCAGCGAAAATATGAGGAAGTCGCTTGTACATTTTCGTCAAACGCCTAAGAGTAGTTCATGTGAGATTAGCAGCACGTTCACCAGTGAACAGAAAGTGTTATCTTCTAACGATGCTTTAGTGGCAACAGAGGCCATTGAAGGCCGTAGTGAGAGCGACGAGGTGCTGTGCCAACAGAGCACTGTAGAGACAGCTAGGCCAGCTGTGAATGAATTGGTACAGTGACGAGGTGCTGTGCCAACAGAGCACTGTAGAGACAGCTAGGCCAGCTGTGAATGAATTGGTACAGTTACCGCGTGTGTGCGTCGCAGGTATTGTTAACGAGGCTGTTAACAAGGTTCAAACTACCTATGACCCGACAGACACGAGCAGCCATGTCGAGTCAGGGCTACGTGCCGAGGCGCAGTGCAAGCTGGACGATGCAGTTGAGGGCAAATAGCAAGAGTGTGAGCTGCTAAGCTCAAACAGAAACTGCATTGTTCAGGGAATAGTGAAGCTGTCCGCCAGTCTAGGTAGCCAAGAGAGGGGTGATTTAGAGAATCATTCAGAGTGTGCGAGTGAGACAGCGATTGAGGCCGACGAGCCGTGTGCCGATGCACAGCATGAGCTGGACAATGTAGCAGAGCGTAGTTCGCAGGAGTGCCAGTTGCGTAGTTCGAGTGAAGCCTACTGCATTGTTCCAGAGTCGGTCGAGCTGTCCGCCAGTCAAGGCGAAGAGAGGGATCATATAATCGTAAATCACTGAGACTGTGCGGGCGCGACAGTGATCCGGGCCGACGAGATATGTAACGGCCAGCACGAGGCGCGACAAGATGGCACGAAAGTGAGTTTTAGGAAAAAGCGCCGTTCTCGTCATGTAGGTTGATTATCACGACCTCGTGTGCCGCGTGTGGAGCTTTTGTCTCCCTCCCTGCTTGACTCTTCCCGAAAGTGCAACGGAATGGTGGCACGGTTCAAGGTGGTTGACCCAGTCCCTTGAAAACTTGCTTTGCTACTCTGCAATGCCGTTCGACAACCACCCGGGACCTACATCCAGCTGAGCGCCTACCAGGCGAGTAGGAAACTCCGGACGAAGGCCGCCATCGGACAATAGAGCCCTTGGAGCGTCCCCATTGGCCGTTAATGACGGCACTTGCGCGGGCCTCTACGATTGGAGGAAAATGACGACACCTGAGCTTACTGGACGATTGGCTGAAAGTGACGTGACCTCGGCAAAGTGAAGCCAGAGACAGATCGAGAAGAGGATCGGTCTTGTTGCCACGGGTCGCAGCGTCCGATTTGCTGCCGGCTGTCGATGACTTTATTACTGTTCTTTGCTTTGTGCTAATCCTGTAAATAATGTAAATAAACCTTCAGTTTTCTATGTCCTCTTCAACGTCGCCCAATTCCCGCACTCAAAAGCAAGATCCAATAGGGCTCATTCCAATAGCCGTTTCGGTTGGCGATGGTGTCCGCCGCCGCCGCCAGTGCCCGGGGTCCGTAGCAGCTATCGCCGGGAATGACAAAAAAATATATATATACCTGGTTCTCACCGGGATCGAACATGGCCCGCTGCGCGGGAGTCGGTTACTCTGCCACTGAGCTACACCAGCTTTTCTTCTTCAGCAAAACAAGAAACAACAAAGCGCTACAGGAACACATTGAAAAGTCAGGCAAGCATGTGCAAGCGTCCTTGAGGAGATCGGAGTCGCCTCCACCAAGAACTTGGCTAGAAACATCCAGATCCCCAGAGAAATAGGGGAGAAGCTCGTTGTCGCCCCGTTGCCCCGCAACGTTCATCCCGTGCACAACGTATGTCGTCGCAAGGAAAGAGCATCGACGATACTAAAGCAAGTCTACAAGGACAAGATTCAAGCAATCTTCGTCGATGCTGCCGACTACCGAGACTGCAAGGTTTTTACGGTTTCCGTCATGGACACGCTGGGCAAAGTCATCAACTGTGCCTCGGTTTGGACGACGGACCCGGAGGTGGCCGAGCAAGTGGCCATTGCACTCGCCATGCAAGATGGTCGGAGAGACAGGGTGTATAACGATTCGAAAGCGGCCGTCAGGGCATTCCAGAAAGGCCCTGAAGCCCGGCAGGTAGTTCAAATTCTGAAATGCGCCAAACACAGCGACAGCTCCACACACTCCATCCTTTGGAGCCTTTACCCACTTCGGGGGCGGTCGAAGGGGTTCCTCTGAACCTCAACGAGTCTGCCTACGAGGCTGCGCGTGGCTTTACCGACCGCGCTGCCCTCGGATTGGACGACTCTCTCCCGGACACAGGGAAGCTCCTATCACGCACAATGAAATTACTAAGTTATTTTACTTAGCGACAAGGATCTTCCCGCCGCCTCATTCTAAGCTAAGCAGGCCGCAGGCAGTCAAGCTCGGACTCTTGTAATCCAACTCATACCCAAATCCAGTGTCCCTTAACAGCATATATCCTGACATTTACACGAATTGTTCTTGCGCGGCCTGTGGTGAGGCTGCTACTTTGGCTCGCATGCTCTGGGAGTGCGGGTCGTTGGGCCCGAAGTACACCAAGGAAGAGTGTGACGCGCTGCTGCGAACTCCCGGCTTTGAAGACCAAAAGTGGCCGTCCAGTGCACCCGTCATCGGGCCGGCAGGCTAGGCCTGTCGGTCCCGTCGCGGGATTAGCCGGGTGCGCGTTTTATGGCGTTTCGCTGGACCCAGTAAATGTTTACTCACTCACTCCCTCACATGTGATGGCATTCAAAACGTCAACACTGCTATCATGGCGTTGCCTCATAGACGACCGATCCTGTGCACGGCACACACAAGTAAAGTCACCTAAGACAACCAATACACGGTCATTGTTTAAGTGCTGGGTCAACGAGAGAAAGTAGTCCTCCCGGTCACGTGCCTTACTTGGCTCATACACGCAGAAATCTCTAAACATGACTATCAATAATGGCATCACACCATACAAGGTGCCCTTCCCTATCAGTGCACAGTCCCAACACGTTGCATTGCCGCGTTTTCCTCACAAATAGCATACATCCTCCAGAGACACCACTCACGTGGCTGACACATACTTATACTCCGAAAGAAAGGGAGCTACAGCATCCGCTGTGTCGTCATTGGATTAAGTTTTTGTTTCCTTGATTGCAGTAATATCTAACGCTCGGCTACGCAACAAGTCTAACAACTGACCCTGCCGTCGCTTACTGCGTAAGCCACGGGCATTCAGTGTTCCAAACATAAAGGAAAGGGCGCCCACCATAATTTCACTACTGAGGCGCAGCGCCTACACGTAGCGCTGCTACCTTTGTTTTGCCTGTCCCGTCCCTTTGAGGAGCCACAGCTGCAGGAACTTCTTGAACTGCAGTGGCATCTGCACTCACAGGGGCTCCATGAAGGGGTTTCTTCACCTTCGCCGCGGCGACCCTGGGCTCTTTCCCAGAGCACTCCGAATCATCTTCCGGCGCTGCACGCTTCTTGGACGTCTTGGTAATTCCAGTATACTCGCCCGGATGAAGCTGGTTCAGAAATAGTGGTGATTCAGCCCACGTTGCACAAGGGTCCTTTTCACGGTTGGTCACTGTATGTTCTTCAATTGCCTTTGCTGTAGCTGTGTCCGCCGATGGCGATACTTGCACTTCCTGCACTACAGCAGGTCTTCAGCAGGCGCTTCGCCAGAGGCATCTCCGACCTCACTTACATCCATAAGGTGATTAACGATGGTGTCATCGTCCACTGGTTTAATACCACGAAGCTTGTCAGCATACGTGCCAACGCGTGCCTCTGCGTTATGACCATAACGGTGGCACTTCGCGCAGCGTGGTATTTTGCACGTTCTTGTTATGTGCATAGAAGGCACAATGCAGGTCGTCCGGGGATCAAAATTAAGCATTGATGTCCGAAGATCGTCAGAAGATGAGGGAGGGTACAGGTAGAGACGCCTTCTTTGAGCGTGAATTTTACATCACGATTCGTCAGATGTCAGCTCTCCATGCCCTCACAACGCCAAATTTCGCTGGTTATGGATTGTACCATGCCATATGGTTCCAATACCTCAACAATACGTTTCTGTTCTTGGTGAGGAGGAGCCAAAGAAGCTTCATTTTGATGTTCCGGCTTTCTGGGTTTATGACAAGGCACTTCAGTCCTTGAACTAGAAGCTCACCTTTATCGACGAGCTTCTGCTTGAAAAGGCTGTTGGCACAGGTGATGAGCCACAGATGGCTGATCTGATACTAGCCCGCTCCGAGAATGTCCTTGGTATTGAGCACCGAGAGCATGGAATCACGAGAATCCGGGGCGAGGTACGGCCGACCAGCGAGGTCCACATGTAGGAACACCGAGTTGAGAATGGTGTTTCCCGATGACAAAGGAGGAAGAACGAACTTGTAATTAACGGTAATGGTAGACTTTGCAAGAGATCCTCTGCCTAGGGCCGATGCTCTGTTTCCAGCAGAGCACATTTTTTACACGGCCGTTCAAAGCAGCTTCTTCCTGAGCCACGACAGCACCTTTAGCAGCGGAGCTATTTAAGCTTTTCATTTCCCCGCGTAACATTCGCAAAAACTCGCCTAGCGATGACGTCACTGCGCACAGCTGCGCCTCGTTTCGCCTAGCTCTTCCACCGCCGCGCTAGCGATGACGTCATTGTGCACACCTGCGCCTCGCTTCACCTTGGGATTGCCAATCGATAGCAAATCAATATGTAGTTGTTAATCGATCGATAATCAATAAATTCCGGAAATGCTGGGAATGACTTGGTAGTGCTTAGCCCAGCCCAAATACGTGGCCAATACCTTGCGATAGCCAATCGATAGCCAATGAATAGCTAATCGATAATTGATCAATTATCAATGTATTCCGGAAATACTGCTGCGGATGAATTGGTAGTGCTTAGCCTAGCCCAAATACGTGGCCAATACCTTGTGATAGCCAATCAATAGCTAGTCAATAATCAATCAATAATTATTAAATTTCGGAAATAATGCTGGGGATGACTTGGTAGTGCTTAGTCTAGCCCAAATACGTGGCCAACACCTTGCAATAGCCAATCGATTGCCAATCGATAGCTAATCAATATTCGATCAATAATAAAGAAATTCCGCCAAAGCATAACCCGTAAAGCCAGGACCAGCTAGGTGCCGATCAGCTCAGCTGTTTTCTCTTTTTTTTTTTCGCCTTGCGCCACTAGTGCAATTGCGCCACTAGTGCGCCACTAGTGCACTTGCGCCACTAGCGCCACTACGCAATTTTTTTTTTGTTTATTACATGGGAGCAGGATCTTCAACCAAATAAGAAAAAAAACAAAGCACTACAGAAATTTACGGTGACTGAAAACACATTTAGAAGTCAGGCAAGCGTGTGCAAGCGTCCAATGAACGCATCCAGTTCGGCGCTGTTTCTAGTGCAGCATCCACACTACGAACGTAGGCAGCAGATTCTCGGGGAAATGACCGAGTGCTTCGCGGTGGTTCAGCGTGCCTGAACATTGTACTGCACCAAAGGCTATGTAGGTCAAGTACCATGAACATGTCATATGGTGGGCCACAGGGATCTTTAAAAGGTAAGAGACGAGTTGTGTATAGTGTGAAGTCAAAATCTTTTTTAAGTGTTCTTTGAAGAATGTCCCAGAAGAACACGGCTTCCCTACAATCGACAAAAATGTATTCAATCGGTTCAGCACGTGGACACAAACGGCACTTTGTCGACCACGGCACGAAACAGCCCCTTTTTTCTAACCACGTTTTGACAGGAAGGGTTGCCGAATGTAACTTAAAAAAGGTTTTGATCCTTGGAGGATTGAACCTGGGCGACCCAGCACACCCGTGAGGCGGCGGCGAGGCAAGCCCTCGACGTCCCCTCTTGGGAGGCTTAGGCCCGGCCATCTTAAAGTGCTGGTTCCACAATAAAAGTTTATTCCTCCTCCTCATCCGTGGTGGAATGATCATTCGACTGACACGCTTACGTACATCTAGGTAAAACATTCCAACTAAGGCACACGATAATGGGGAACAGTAAACAATGTGTCTATCAGTGCAGCAGAAATTTCTTTACGGGATGCAATGAAAATGTAATCCATGCTAAAGCGACCCTTAATTAAGAAAGTGAAAACCTTCAACAACCTCTTTCAAGAAGCCCCAAGTGGTGCATCTCTGACAGATGACGACACAACTATTTCTGGATCCAGGCCAGCGCTTGCGAGCTTGGAGCGGAAAAATGTCCTATAAACGCGTCCTAGCGCGCGAGGAAACACACGATGTGAGATGCGCGCAGCCTAGCGTCGTCACGTGCACACTTTGCATTGAAGTTGCATATAATTATACCAGGTAGAACGTCATGTAGCAGATGCTCAGGTAGTTCGAGAAGGTTTGAGGAAGAAAAAGAAGTTCAAAGTGATGTATACAAGTATGCTAGAAAAAAATATTTATTGTGTACCAGATAAAATCAAGGCGGCTAGGCGACTATGTCACCGCCGCGTTCCAAAGGGGATGCCAATAAATCATCACCATCATTAGCATCGTATCGTGCCACTTGTCTTGTGATGAGAGATGCGCACCGCGTAACGTCTATCCATGCGCCCTGTGCAACACAGTTGCATATTATTACACAAGGTGGCACGCCATGTAGCAGTTGCATCAGTTGCGGTACAATTTCATGAGGAAGAAAAAGAAGATTATGAACATGTACAAATATTGCTGCAATGAGAACACGTGTATGATAAAACTTCGCCGCGAAGACCATGCAGTGCGTGGGGCCGAAAATGGAGCTCCTATGGAGCCGCTTCTCCAGCTTACGTTGTGACTGCTGCGTGTGCCACGCAGGCCTGTGACTTTTCTCTCACCTTTTTTAGATCTTCTAATGTAGCACTTCCTCTGTAGTCGAAGGTGCCAGTAACCAGTCCGATGAGTGATAGAAATACGGTGGAATGCATCACGCTCTCCAAATGTTCGGAGAAATTGGGAATAGAACACTCTCGAAGAAGCAGGTTAAAATATCTGCAGATACCCGACTGGAAGAGAGATGCAGATATGATTTACAACATGCATTATGCCGTTTCATTGAGTGACTACTTTGGTTTGCTAATATCCACACCCTATTTAGTATTTATATCTTACGGAGAGCTGACGACCTGGAGCCCCATTTGTAACGCTTCGGTTTTCAAACAATTCGCTTTGCGAGCAGCGATTTGTCGCCGCCTGGGTGACGCCATCACCTCGGCGTGCGCACGCATATTATGATTACATGACGCACGTGACAATCATGCGGAAACCAAATGGTCTGCTACGAAGCGAAGTGGCAGGAAGTGCTTCGGTGTGATTGGAAGGTGCCGTGTGCCGTGTGCAGAGCTTGTGCGTGCCGTTTGTACGGGCGAGATCGGCGTTCCTAGCAAAACGACTTCTATGGTGATCCCTGTGGCGCCTGCTTTAGCACTTTTAGCTGGGATCCGTGAGAGACAACCATGACCTCGACATCAAAAAGACGCGTTTGAGATGGCAAACGAAGAATTGAGGCAGCAATTATTTTATTGCGATAGCAATTATATGGACACTCAAAAGCAGATTTCTGCCGTCAGCGTCGCCGTCGCCGTCGCCATCGCCGTGAGGTTCCGTATGACGTCAATGGAGATGAAATCGTCGCCGCGCGCCGAACGCTGTATGTGCGAGTGAAAGGGCGCGAGGCACGCGCGCTTTCACGGGGAGTGAACGCACGGCGGAGAACAAACGCGCGTTCTGCGCTGTGCTCCCTTAAGGGCTGCAGAAGTAGGCGTCTCTTTCCTCCTTTACAATTACCACATATGTAGAGCAAACGTGCCTTCTTCCGACGCGCGAAAGGCCCTGGGGGAGGGGAGGGGAGTGGGAGGGAAGGAAGGCGACGTTTAGCTGCGGCACCAAGTGCCTATCTATATCAGAGGCTCCGGCAACAGTCAACAACGCCGCACGCATTTTGAGCGAACGCGGGCAAAACGCCGACGGCGTCGACAACAGTTCTGCGTGTTGCCGGTGCTGCAGCATGTGCAAGTTTACACAGCTGATAAAGCTGCTATCATTACTCCGTATAGCTCTCTTCAAATTTGCTATCGCAATTGATGCTTCGCCTTTCAGGTGAAACTGCGACAACTTTTTGAAGCGAACGCTTCATTACGCTATCTCGGGCAGCTGTCGGCGACTCAACAGTGTTCACCTTGAGAGCTAGAGGTGAAACGACAAGAGAGCATTAGGGCTCGTTTATAGTCCTACGTTATCGGCACTCGGGCGAGCGTTATCAGACGCCGGGCGCGTCGGAGCGCATTGGCCGCGCGTCCGGTTACGTTGGCTGCGCCAGTACGTCGAATCATTGGTTGAACTATAGCCGCTGTGGTTCTCGCCAACATGACATAACGTGTGCGCGCGTTGACGCTACCTCGGACTATATTTAGGCCTTTACGGAGCCCTGAAAGGAGACATTGCCGCCGTTGCCCGAGTAGAGTTGGACCCGGCTGCGAGTTGCAACCAAGTCTAACTACTTTACTGATCACCGCAGTGTCTTCATAGGCATAAAAATGATAAATAAACACTGTATTCATTGCAAACATGTCTGTGTATCATTGCGAAACCACAGCTCAGCCATACCTCGACAATGAGCCTAGCCAGGGCAGTGAAGCTTTCGCTATCAACCAGGGTTAATCAAAGCTAAACCACACCAATTTTTTTACTTACCAAGAAGCTTTCCTAATTTGCTATATTTTCCCTTGGTTTGTGACGATCATTTCCAGATAAAAAACAAAACAAAAAAGTTGTCGCAGTTTCACCTGAAAGGTGAAGCATCAATTGCGATAGCAAATTTGAAGAGAGCTATACGGAGTAATGATAGCAGCTTTATCAGCTGTATAAACTTGGACATGCAGCAGCACCGGCAACATGCAGAACTGTTGTCGACGCCGTCGGCGTTTTGCCCGCGTTCGCTCAAAATGCGTGCGGCGTTGGTGACTGTTGCCGGAGCCTCTGATATAAATAGGCAGTAGTAGTAGTAGTGATTTTATTGAAGAAGAAAGTGACGCTTATTTCTGCTGCCCAATAGGGAGCACGGCGCAGCGGCACTTGGTGCCGCAGCTAAACGTCGCCTCCCTTCCCTGCCCCTCCCCCCCCTCCCCCACAGCCTTTCGCGGGTCGGAAGAAGGTACGTTTACTCTACATATATGGTGATTGTAGAGGAGGAAAGAGACGCCTACTTCTGCAGCCCTTAAGGGAGCACAGCGCAGAACGCGCGTTTGTTCTCCGCCGTGCGTTCACTCCCCGTGAAAGCGCGCGTCCCTCGCGCTCTTTCACTCGTACATACAGCGTTCGGCGGCGCGCGGCGACGATTTCATCTCCATTGACGTCATACGGAACCTCACGGCGACGGCGACGGCGACGGCAGAAATCTTCTTTTGAGTGTCCATATAATTGCTATCGCAATAAAAAAGCCTGCACACCGATTGCACTCTGTCCTTCCTCACGTTCTAATTATGTCAGCGGACCGGCCAAACGTGACGCCACCGTTAAACTGGAGCTCATTCAAGGCTACCATGGGTAGACCACGGAACGCGAAGACGCCAGAAGAACAGCGTGAATATAACGTCGTTCTGAAGTAATAAAGGGTGTGGTTAAGTACATTTGACTTGTCTCTGGTTTCACTTTTTGTAGAGCCACGTGTGTTAATTCAAGTGACGTCACAATGGGTAATCGTTGTGGGTGTAGTCAACGCCTCCTATAAATACTTAGGTGTAGTTACAGCTTCGCTTTCCAACCACCTTCACAGCGTATATTGGATGGATGGATGAATGGATGTAAAACTTTAATGAACGTCCTGATGTACGCGACTGAGCGCGCAGCGGGCCGCTCCCACGTTGGGACAGTCAGGCATGCCCGACCGCCGCATCGTGGGCCCTCTGGACAGCCCATAGTTGCGGCCCGGCATCGGGGCTCTTGATAGCGGAGAGCCACTTGTTTTAAAGCGTATATTGGAGCCACAGTTTTTTTTAATTTTTTATTGCGATAGCAATTATATGGACACTCCAAAGCAGATTTCTGCCGTCGGCGTCGCCGTGAGGTTCCGTATGACGTCAACGGCAATGAAATCGTCACCGCTCTCCGGACGCTGTATGTGCGAGTGAAAGGGCGCGAGGGACGCGCGCTTTCACGGGGAGGGAACGCACGTCGGAGAGCAAACGCGCGTTCTGCGCCGCGCTCCCTGAAGGGCTGCAGAATTAAGCTTCTCTTTCCTCCTTTCCATATATAGAGAGCAAACGCAACTTTTTCAGTCGCGCCAAAGGCTGTGGGGGGATGGGAGGGAGGGAGGGGAGGCGACGTTTATCTGCGGCACCAAATACGTATGTATATAAAAACGGCGCGCGCGTTCGGTGCGAACGCGGGCAACAACAGTGTCGACGGCGTCGACAACAGTTCTGCGCGTTGCTGGTGCTGCTGCATGTCCAAGTTTATACAGCTGATAAAACTACTATCCTTACGCCGTATAGCTCTCTACTAATTTGCTATCGCAATTGGTGCTTCGCCTTTCGGGTGAAACTGCGACAAATTTTATTTTTTCCTGGAAGTGAGCGTCACAAACCAAGGGAAAATATGATGATGATAAGTGGTTCTTGAGGGAAAGGGAAAGGTTGGCGCTATCTAATATAGAAAATTAGGAACGCTTCTTGGTAAATAAAGAATGATTGCCTCTTGAGTTCTTCATCTGTTATCTTAAACGCGTCTTTTCGATGTCGAGGCCGTTGTTGGCTCTCACGGACGCTAGCTAAAAGCACTAACGCAGGCACCACCGGTATCACCATTAGGTCATTTAGCTAGGGCCACTGATCTCGCCCGAGCAAACCGCACGCACAGGATCTGCACACAGCACGAGCTGCCTTCGAATGACACCGAAGCACCTCGCGCCACTTTGCTTTGTAGGAGACGCCAATTAGGTTTCCGCATGATTGACATGTGCGTGAAGTTATTATAATATGCATGCGCATGCCGAGGCGATGGGGTCGCCCAGACGGCGAGCAATCTCTGCTTGCAAAGTGAATACTTTAAAAACCGAAGCGTTAAAGAATATGGCTCCTGAATTCCAACAAAACGAAAGCGTTACAGACTATGGCCACAGATATAGAACTGAAGTGAATGCCAGTCAAATTTGTGATTGAAAAGACATTTCTCAATATCGTCGCAGCTGTTTTTTTATCATGCCACTTGTATTCAGGTACATGATGTATGACACGTAAGCTTTTCTAAAAAAAAAGGTACAGAATTTCTGAGAATTGTCTACTAATGCGTAGGCATTGTTTGCCTCAGCTGTGACATCGCTTTTGCTTACTTGCTTTTCCTAGCTTGTGCGCGTCCGCTCATTGCCTTTCCTGCGACAAAGAATGCTTAGGCTTTAGTGGACGATTGTCCGAGTTTCTCGCCACATTCGGCCCCTTCAAAGCGATCGTACGAATTGAACCGGAACGCCAGGTAAGAGCGCGCCTCAAGAGCGGGTGAAACGGAACACCAGCTGCCGCAGTACCGCGTGAGGTGTTGCGTGAAGGGAGAGTGCATCGCCGCGAATCGATGTCACCCTCGCTGTTACTCTCGCAAGCAAGTGTTATGCCCGCGTTCCTTGTCGGCGCAAGCTCTCGCATGTGTCTAACCAACGCCTCCTACGTTGTCTAACGGTGCCTCGGTAATGTACAATGAAAACCCCCCAAGCGTCTCAATGCTCTCGCTTGCCCGCGAGGAGTTCATAACTCGAAGGACGGGCAGCAGCCTTAAATTGGGCATTAGGCCACCTCCAAATTTCAAGTTGGCCCACCCTGTAATTGAAGTTGGCCCACCCCAAAATTTTGGTTGACTCGCATGCTAATTTCAAGTTGGCCCAACCCCAAATTTCGGTTGGCCCACTTCCAAATTTCCAGTTTGCGCAACCCGGAATTTTAATCAGCCCATCGCCAAATGTCAAGTTGGCCCACTCCCAAATGTAAGTTTGCCCATGTCCAAATTGGTGAATTGCAGTATGTGCCGTAAAGTAATTAATTACGCATTTAATTAGTGAAATTGGTAATAAGATGAATATGTGCTTCCATTTCTCGTGCTAGTAATGTCCGCCTCTTACAGTAATCCAGCTGAAGGACAGCACTCATGCTATCTTCCACAGGCGATTTTTAAAAAAATTCCATAAAAACTTAAAAAATGATCATCTAATACCTGACTTTGCCTGACGCCCATGTCTATGTCCACACGGAAATTTCATTTTGGCGACGCACATTTATTGCGATGTTTCACCATCAGCGTCGATGTAGCGGAGAGGTTCCGCGTCCACTCCAGGGGCGACGAGAAGACGCACGTGCGCCGTATGCTATATGTGTGAGTGAAATCGTGCGAGGGTGAGCCGAGATTATGGTGGCTTGACGCACGCGGTAAACTCACGCGTGCAATGGGGAAGGGTGGGGTTTAAGGAGCAGGTGAGCGTGCGTCTTCTAGCCCCGCCGGGGCTACGCATGCGGCGCGGGAGGTGAGCCGAGATGGTTAGGCGAGCCGAAATTGTTTGTAACTTTATGTGTGTTGTGTTCTCGAGAGCTTAATGCGCGTTGAAATGAGGGGCAGCACAAAGCGTTCGCTCCTCACTGCTGGCGCTCTTCGCGGGAGGCCGGTGCATGTTAGTTGGTGCTTGGATTAAAGCATGTTACTTCGAGGTATCACGTTGACGTAGTGTTCTTCGATGCCGAAGAAGCTTGGAAGCACTAGATCCGCCACAGAAATAAAAGAGGCATCTATCCAATCACCGCGGGCCCTTCAGCGTGGCTTCAAGCAAAGGAAGAGATATGGGCCGTGCCACTCATGTGTCATGTGCTCGATACTAATTGCAGGTATCCTTTATGTGCGACAGACGGGATGATGCTTAAAATATTCGATTTTTGGAACACGCTCGCAATGTTAACAAGAAGCACACAATGCACCATCGCGATCATTGTTGCTCAAATTGTGGCGGCTTGTCGTCTGAATATAGAGATATCTTCCTCTATCCCAGAAGTAACAGAACCCGAGAAGTTATGAAAGCTTACGATATCTTCAACAACTCGAATAATTGCGATGGGTAATAGTCAAATGATGCGACCGCAATGCATTCAAATTGTTTGGTAAGACCACGATTGGTCTTGTTTACGCTTTCTTTCTCTCATTCATGCGTTGTTTATTGAGCATGCCGGAGGAACACTTTTGATGTATTTATTTGTGTTGATTTAATAAAATGGTTCAGTGGCGAGTAGCGCCATAACAATGCAATAATTACAAAGCTCAATGCGCATTCTTCTTACCTCCATGTCCCCGCATAATTTATATAGTTTTTATGTTTATCACTTTCAAGGTAACGAAGGCAGAATCAGAATTGACTGTAAGGTTTCTATTCTACAATCCATGGTATGTACTGCTAAAAAGATTATATCTCATCAGTGAAAAATAATTATTTTATTGCCCATCGATACTTGAGCTTAGTTCAAGAAGAAGCATTTTAGAGAAGTAAATCTTTCTGTCGGAAGGTCCCATGATACACATAAGTGAGCTACAGGGCAAAATGCTCTCTCTGAGCTGTGTTCACATATGCGATCACCGAATGCGCTTTATATCTTCTCATGTACTAATGTCATCAGTCAATCAGAATACCTCCTGCCGTTATCGAAGTGCCTTTTTTGGACCGATTAGTGCAAGAAAGAGGCAACTGTGGCAGTCAATAACAGAATGAATAGAATGAGATAAAGTATTGCCTGGCTTTCCGATAACAGGTTGTTCTGCACAACAGTAGGAGCTGCGCTACCAACAGGAGAGGCTTGGTGTGCGCTTCTACCAAAGCATTCGTGGAGGAGGTGGGGAGGGGTAGGTGAAGCGGTGAAAGCAATATGCATGTACAACCAAGCCAGTTCGTGGTCCTGACGTCATTCGTATGGCTGCTCGTCTACCTAAGTATCTACGAAATGTTCGTACGTCACCATTGACACCTACATCATCCCTACATAGGTTTGTTCACTACATAGAAAAATAATGGGTCATGTGACCTTCATATAATGCTGTAGCATCTCAAACGTTCTTTTCGTTAGTAGTCATTTGAATCGAGGATGACGCATGACTTTATGTTTAATTGTTTTTGAGAGATAGAGGCTCTATTAATGCTGACGACGTCAATTGTTATAAATGTAGAGTTCGGTACTTCCCAGAGGATGGCTCACGTAATAAAAAAGCAACAGAAATGAATAGAAAGAAAGTCTCGCGACATGCTCAACAGAAAAATTGCATGCATGTGAAACTTTTTCGGAATCATTGATCACAGTCCTGCAAATGAATCCTGACATTTAAACAGGCCAATGCCACCGTGACACTGCGAAGCCTCCTGTCACTTTTTCGGTACAGGTTCAGGCACTGCACACGTGACTGCTTCTCCGCCGCAATCGTCGATCGAATGAATCCCGGTTACTGTAGTGCATTTAAGTATTGCAATGGCCGTATAGGAAGTTCGAGATACGCATGCGCACCACAAGTGTGATCCATAGAAATCTGCGCCATGTCTAGCTTAGTATCCTTTACAAATTGCTGAGAAAACATAATTCAATCGCTTAAAACTCCAGCACAAGTTTTAGTAGGAGCAGCAAGAATATGCTAACTTGTGGTGCACCCAACTTCTCCAAACGCACCGAGGGTTATGGTAAAAAGGTGATTTTTATTCATCAATTTTTATTGAATAAAAGTTATTCCGTTGGAGCCTTCAAATTCTGGTGCTTGCGGCAAGCGAAGTACTGCTACGCGATAACGAATGGAAATGAGGACGCTTCAATATACAGGGTGCTCATTTGTAAGCTTATGATATTAAAAAAAATAGCCTGGTACAGATAACATAATTCTAGTCCTTGAGCTGACTTATTCAGAGATGCGGACATTACGTGCACAAGAAATCGAAACACATATTCGTCTATTAAGGAAAGCTCCAATAAATATCCTTTGAAATAACGCCTTTACGGCACATATTGCAATTAAAGAATTATAGCCGGGGAGTTAGCAAGAAGTATCCACTAGGAGTGAATTTGCATAACGACGCCAGTTTGGAGATATGTGCTATCAAACTTGCCTTAAACTGCACTGTTGTCCCACTTACTTTTTAACAACATGCTCTTTTATGCATTGAAGCACAAAAAGTTACTGGAACGGCCATGTATTTCGTTCCACACTATGAGAAATAATATATATAAACTGCTGTCATCATGGAAAATTGATTTCAAGTGGATGTGTTTTTGCAAGCTCACCGGCTCCAATTTGTGAATTACAGTATGTGCCGTAAAGTATTTAATTACGCATTTAATTAGTGAAATTCGTAATAAGTTGAATATGTGTTTCCATTTCTCGTGCTAGTCATGTCCGCTTCTTAGAGTAATCCAGCTGAAGGACAACACTCATTCTATCTTCCACAGGAGATTTAAAAAAATCCATAAAAACTTAAAAAATGATCATCTAGTACGGGGTGTCCCAAGTGACGTCAGGTAAAGTTAAAAAAGAAAGAGAACTGGTAGAGTGTACGGTTACGAGACCTATGCGATGTTGGCTCATCACCCACCAACACAATGTTTCTGCACTTATTACTTGGTTAATTGGGAAAACAATCGTTAAAAACTAACAAACAAACAACTTGGCTAACGTTAAATAAGGCACCCTATATACTGCTGTCTCCAATAAAAATTTAGTGTAGCCCTGATGTGCGTCTATTCTTTCTTCGTCCTAGTAAAATGGCGATGCTTTCCGGTTCTAGGAAAAATAATTTTTTAAATAATATTCGTTAAACCTATAGAATCTCAACGCACTTTTCATGAATAGTCATTTCAATAGAGGACGGTGTCATTAGAATACATTTCATTGTTGTTGTAAGACAGGCTCTACGAATGGTGCAGACGTCAACTGTGCTACATGTAGAGGTCAGTGATTCCTCGAAGGTGACTTACGTAATACAAAAGCTACAGGAATGAATAGAAAGAAACCTCTGCCCATGCTGAAATAACGCAATATTATACCTTTTACGAAGTCTTCCAAGTGCTGTCGCTTAAGCTTATCCTGGAAGCAATTTATTTATTCAGAGAGGGCAGCTGGTGACCTTTTGAGAAGACTTAAAGAACTTATAAAGAGCTGACATTTTCAAATGTAATATTTAAAATAGTAAAACAAACGAAGTAAAGAAAACTTGAATGCATGTGAATCTCTTGAAGAGTCATTTATCAAAGACCTGCAAAGGAATTGTGCTCTCCAAACAGGCCAATGCCCGCGTTCGACGGCGAAGCCTCTTGTCACTATTTCGTTACAGCTTCACGCACTGCACACGTGACGAATTCTCCGCCGCAATCATCGAATGATCCTGACTTTCGTTAGTGCGTATAAATAAATATTGCAGTGGCCGTATAGTAATTCCGAAGTACTTATGTTCATGAGTAGAGCGGTCCGTAAATACCTGTGCCATGCCTCGATTAGTAAGCTTTACAAATGTTTCAGAAAGCTTAATTCAATCGCTTTACACTCAGGCAAAAATTTTAATGGGAACAGCAAAAATATGTAGCTTGTAGTGCACCAAACTTCTCCAAACGCACCGAGGGTTATTGTGAAAAGGCGGTGTTATATTTC
Source organism: Dermacentor silvarum (assembly GCF_013339745.2). NCBI lineage: Eukaryota > Metazoa > Arthropoda > Arachnida > Ixodida > Ixodidae > Dermacentor > Dermacentor silvarum. The sequence continues at coordinate 70,862,974 of NC_051161.1, forward strand.
TAGATGTTCGTACAGGTACGCTTTATTGAGACCACTGTCTCTGGAGCGTGGTTCAATTATATGACGTCGCCGATTTTGAAGGCTGAAAAAATTGCTACATATTTTTCTTTTAACTTATGCTTGAAGCTCTGCGAGGTATTTACTCCATTATTTCAGGACCATTCCTATTTCGCCTGAGATTTCTTACAACCTTTTAACGCCGCTATTTAATAACTGCCAAGTTAGTGTTACGTTTGTAACATCTTGGTACTCTCTCAATAACTACATATCACAATTTTCGCTGCATTTCTCGCAGAACGCTGAGTGCCGGGTATGCCTTCGCTTGTCTAGCCACTGACGCGAATACAATTGACGCAACCGCTGTGAATAAACCCTTGAAAGGTTTTTCCCTCCACTCCTTTTGTTCAGGCTTTTGAGAGATTTGTGACAATAAAAACTTCATTGGAAATATCACCTCATGCAGTTTGTGCCACACAATAGGCAAGCACGAAAGGTGTCGTATGGTCCGAAAAACAGCAGGTAATCCGGTCCACCGTGGCGCACACCGCCCCATACCAACACATCTTCGGAAAAACGTCGAAGGTCTGTGCTTCTTCGAGAGCGTTCGCGAAATAATGTAACTCATCAATGTGGGCGTTATCATTCTCAACAGACTATTTATGTCACTGTAGGACGAAGGCTTCTCTAAGCGATCGGCAAATGCTTCTCGCTTGCACCAGCTAACCACATCTTACGCATGCTATTTTCGAAATTTCCTCATGCCATTTAATCCTCTGCCATCCTCGACTGCACTTACATTTTTTGGCACCCATACTGTAACCTAAACTTTCGTTTATCTGTCCTACATGTTACACCGCGTTCCCTACTCATTTTAAAAAATATTGATGTCAATAAGGCTAACCCCCTTTTCTCTTTAATTCATACCTCTGTCTTCCTCTCTCTTATAGAGACAACCTACCGTTTTCCAAGAACCTCCTACTTTGTAGGTCATGAAAAAGCCTACAATCCAAGCTGTTTGAACTGAGGAGGAAGTAGAACAGGCCGAGGAGTGCAGACGTGTTCATGTCGGTTCCGGCTTTCTCAAGTGTTTTCGCCGTTTTTTTTTTTCTGTGATTAGCTACCTAAACTTTTTACGGAAATCCACATCCACAGAGTTTTCCGAACTTTGTGGACACCTCGTTTTTAGGTGGGACTTTCCATTTTCCTGGGAACCCCACATCTTTGTCCACCCGCCACGTCGCCGCCGCAATAAGCCTAGCTCGCCGGTCGTTAGGCCTCCGGCTGCACCGGCTGCGTCTCGGCGGCGTGTCGCCTCCGTCTTGACTATGGATGTCCAGGTCGCCGGCTAGAAGTAAGCGCCCTGTTTGGCTGGCTCACTGCCCAATCCCGCCGCTCAACACGCGGCACGGACAATTCGACGCCGACCGATGAATCATCTCAAGCCGCAAGTAACCGGCTCCGCTCTCGGGCGAGGCAGCCTGAAAACTCAAGTTTTGAAGGCGGGCCGCATGCCACTGCTTCCGACAGAGCATATCAAGATTGTCATCCGCCCCAAGGGCGCCCTTCATATAGCCAAGATCGGCAGTTCCATGGTGACCCCAGCCATTCTTCAAGCAGCCGAACTCACGGACGAAGAAAGCTTAGAAGACACTGTCTGCCCGAAAACGCAACAAAACATCGTTGTCGTCAGCACATCTCACTCGGACCATGCATACCGGTACACTCGCATCAGCTTTATCTAAGTGAATGCAGTCACTCACGAGGTGAATGCCTACGAAACCGCAGCTGAGCAGATGACGAAGGGGGTCATACGTGGGATCCCACTCACGGAGACCTCCCATCAGATCCACAACAAAATTGTCACTGCCCGAAACCGGACAGCCTTGGCAGCCAAGCGCATCGCCTCTACTACAACAGTGATCATAGCTTTTGATTGACAACATGTGTCTTATCAGGTCCGCTACGGCTCCACGTTACTCCCATGTTCGCCATATCGGAAGCAAATTGACATTTGTTATGAGTGTGGCCGCCTCGGACACCGTGTGGACGTTTGTCCCTACCCAAATAACAAGATGTGCCGGGGCTGCGATGCCTGTACGTCCCCGCCGACCACAACTGTAAGCCTAGGTGCTCCTTCTGTGGTGGTCCCCATCTCACCGCGGACAAAGCTGTGCCGTCGTTATAAAACACCGTACGTTATTCGCAAGCGTATCGGGGAACGACGAGCAACCAGCCAAGCCACCTATCAACAAGCCGGCCCCTCCACCGTCAACATCAGAACCAGGTCACGCTCCCGCACACCGTCAAGGGCAAGCCGTTCTTGCTCCACAACTCCATCTCGATCCAGACAACAAGGCTCAAGATCCCGGTCTGCATCGGCATCACGCGTCATATCTACTAACAAGAACAAGGTCAGCTTCTGAGGCCCTCAAGGGCACCTCGCGAGAGGGTCGTAACATCACCAACACACACGCCCCATCCCCTCCTCCCTCACCAGATAACCTAGAAATAGCTCACCTTAAGCGCGAGAACGCAATCCTACGTCATCTCCTAACTAAACTCATGCAGGAGGTTAGAGACCTCAAACAATCCCAAAGACCAGCCCCTACAACTATCGCTCAGAACGTCCCTGCCCCTAGTCAAGAGGCCCCCACAACTCCCGCCCCGAAGAAGAGAGCCCTGCAAGATTGAGCCACGGGCCAGGTCCGTTCTAAAGTTAAAGACATGCTCATCTCACTTCAAACAACTTTAAGCACTTTCCAACATGCACTGGACTCCATCCAGCACACACTCATTGGTATTGTCCATTGAGTTACAAACCTGGAAAATCATATTCTCATGCCTCCTAGCCAATCTGCCCCCGTCTTCGACCCTTCCGGGACGCGGATGGCGACATCCACCACCTCCCATCATGGCTCACACTAATCAAAACACCCTCATTTGGCAGTGGAACTGCCGAGGCTTTCACCAGAAACAACCGGTACTTAATCAATGCGTACGCCAACATACCCACCGCCCGGATGCTATCCTACTTCAAGAAACCAATAACGCCCCCACCACGCTCCCCGGTTATCAAACCTTCCATACCACCCACCCTCTTCGCCGGGTCTCCACCCTAGTACGGTGTCGTATCCCTGTTATTCAACATGATCTGCATAGTCCTCACATCGAACACCTATTCCTCGAATTAATTTCCAATCGTAAACGGAAAGAATGCATCTTCCTTCTGAACATTTACAATAGCCCCTAAGGACAAAGCAAAGTGTCGCTTACTCACCCTCTTTAAGAAGGCTCTTCACGTAGCTGGAACGTATCCCCTCCTCAGAGGCGGTGATTTCAATCTCGCCCATACAGGCTGGGGTTACGTTCGCGCGGTAGCTGCAGCTCGCAACCTCTGGCAAGATTACCACGGCTTAGGCCTCACCCTTATCACGGATGCTTCCTTTCCGACACGCCTCGGTACCTCCACTACCCGGGACTCTACCCCCGACCAAACATATCAAACATATCAACAATGCACACTGGACCAATATACAGCAAGACCTGGGCTGCGACCGTTATATCCTTACTATCTCTTTAGCCCAACTTGCTGCCGCCCCTCCCCCACTAAAAAATTCACCATTACCGACTGGGATGCCTTTTGTAAGATGCGAATTGGTGCTCCCTCAGCAGAAGGCATTGCCGACATCAACACCTGGATGCAAGCGCTACGCACTGACGTTCAAACGGCCACTCGGGTGGTAACTACAGATGCCCCAGTTGAACGCATGGATAGCCGCCTCGCCCATCTTCGGGAGGCTAAGACCTCCATCCTAGCTCAATTGAAGGGGCAGCGCCTAAACCGTCGCCTCAGAAGTAAGATCTCTAAACTCAATACAGCCATTGAGGAGCATTGTCAAACCCTCAGCCGGCAAAAATGGACTGAGCTGTGTAACACGGTGGATGGACAACTTCATCGCCTATCCTCGTGGAAACTCCTCAAACAACTGCTTGACAATACCACCACCCACACTGCCCAACAGGATCGGCTGCAGAAACTCCTTTTATGGAGACCGTTAAGCAGGATCCACAACGAGTGCTTGACTGCCTCTGCAGCAGATATATCTCCAGGGGGCAAGTCAATCCACACAGAAATTACATCGGTAATCCCAACCCTACATTAGACGCCGATTTCAGCGTATCTGAAATACATGCTGCTCTTCGCAAGCTTAACGGTCGTTCTTCTCTAGGCCCAGACGGGGTCACTAACAAAACCCTTCGCAATCTCAATGACAAGTCCGTGTCCCATCTGACTGACTACATCAACGACTGCTGGCACAATGGTGCCATCCCAGCTGCCTGGAAGACTGCCAACGTTATCCTTATCCCAAAGCCTGGCAAACCATCTAGCCTCAACAACCTAAGGTCCATCTCCCTCACTTCATGCGTAGGCAAGGTGATGGAACACGCCTTCTTAGCCCGCAACAATACACACCTCAAAGACAACTCTATCTATCCCCACACCATCATTGGATTTCGCCCTCACTTTTCTACTCAAGACGGTATGTTGCAGCTCAAACATCAAGTACTAAACGACCGTTCCAGTACCACGACAGCCATTCTCGGACTGGACCTCACTCAAGCCTTTGACAGCATTTCCCATGCAGCTATCCTTGACCAAGTCTCCCACCTCCACCTGGGAGAGCTATCCTACAATTAAATCCGTCACTTCCTCTGTAATCGCATGGCCACCCGATCGGCCGGGGATTTACGATCAGACCAGCTTCCACTTGGCAGCAAAGGCACCCCGCAAGGTTCAGTTATATCTCCCATGCTTTCTAACTTATTCATAATTTGCCTTGCCCAGTAGCTACAACGAGTCGACAATATCAACCATACCATCTACACTGACGACATCACCATCTAGGAGTACCGAGGCAGTGATCGTGAAGTGGAGTCAGTCCTCCTAACGGCGATTGACATGGTTGAAGCCTATCTCCAAGTAACCGGAATGCGCTGTTCGCCGGCTAAATCGGAACTTGTTCTCTACAAGCCCCTTCAGCGGGGACGCCCTCCCAAACACCAATCTGATCACCAACCCTGTGACGCTATCACCCTACGCCTTCAAGATGGCAGTCATATACCACACGTCTAGAGTATCCGGGTAATCGGTCTCGTCATCTCTACCAACGGCTCCAATGCCTTGGCTCTCAACAAGATCTGCGCCCTATCTCAAATCACCCTACGCCTTCTTAAACGTGTCTCCAACCGACGAGGGGGACTCAAAGAAGAAAGCCTTCTCCGTGTCGTGCAGTCCTTTGTCATACGCCACATTACCTACGTTGCTGCGTACCTCAACTGGTACCGGGCTGAGCAAAACAAGCTCGATACCCTCATACGAGAGGTCTACAAGCAAGCACTTGGCCTCCCGCATTACACCAGCACTGAACTCTTCAACCAACTAGGAATTCACAACACCCTTGCTGAACTCATTGAAGCACAGCAACGCTCTCTGCTTGAACGGCTCATCCTTACTGAAACGGGACGCTTTATTCTATCCACGCTTGGCTTCACTTACCATCAGCAACAGGGCCCCAAACAATCGATCCCGACTGACATACGTAGCTGGATCCACACAGACCCCATCCCTAGGAACATCCACCCTGAATATGCTTATGGCCGTATGTTCTTTTCAGTGCATCTAACTTCAATGTTTACTGAAAGAAAATGTTTCGTTGGAGCTGCGCCTATTATTTCTGGTATTTCCGTCAAACAAAGTACTGCTCCACGATGACGAATGAAGATGAGGACTCTTCAATCATTTCAAGTGGTCATTTTTAAGTTTATGGAATTTTTCAAAATAGCCTGCTTCAGGTAACTTAATTCTTGTGCTTGAGCTAGATTATTCAGAGATGCGGACATTACTTGCGCGAGAAATCGAAAAACATATTCATGTAATAAGTAAATCACCATTAATTATCATTTCAAATAACTACTTTATGGCACATATTGCAATTTAAGAATTGTAGCCGAGGAGTTAGCACGAAGTATCCACCTCGAATGAATTACGAGAGGGACGGCAGTTTGGATATATGCGACACCAAACTTGCCCTAAAATGCACTGTGGTTCCACGTACTTCTTTAACAAGATGATATTTTATGGATTGAAGCACAAATGCAACTGGAACGCCCATGTATTTCTTCCCACACTTTGGGAAATAATATCTCTAAACTGGTGTAACCCTGGAAATTCATGTCAAGTGGATGTGTCTTCCAAGATCACCGGCTGCAATTCGTGAATTGCATTATGTGCCGTAAAGTAAATAATTACGCAGGTAATATGTGAAATTCGTTAATTAATTGAATACATGTTTCGATTTCTCGTGCTAGTTATGTCCGCCTCTTGAAATAATCCAGGTGAAGGACAAGAATCATGCTATCTTCCACAGACGATTTTTTAAATTTATAAAACCTAAAAATGATCACCTAATACGAGGTATTCCAGGTAACCTCAGGCAACGTTCAAAAACGAGAACTGGTAGAGTGTACGGTTACGAGATCTATGCGATGTTGGCTCATCTGTTCTCTTCACCCACCAACACAATTTTTCTGTACTTATTATTTGGCGTATTGGGAAAACAATCTTAAAAACTATCAAACAAGCAACTTGGCTAACGTTAACTAAGATACCCTATATACTGCTGTCTCCAATAAAAATTTAGTTAGCCCTGGTGTGTGTCTATTCTTTCTTCGTCCTTGTAAAAGGCGATGATTTCCTGTTCTAGAAAAGAATAACTGTTCATATAATCTTCTAAAAACCTCTAGAACCTCAAACGCACTTTTCATGAATAGTCATTTCAGTAGAGGATGGTGTTATTACAATATATTTCATTATCGTTATAAGATATCGGCTCTACGAATGCTGAAGACGTCAACTGTGCTACATGTAGAGGTCAGTAATTCCTCGAAGCTGACTGACGTAATACAAAAGCAACAGGAATGAATAGGTAGAAACCTCTAGACATGTTGAAATGTCGCAATAATTTACTTTTTACGAAGCCTTCTTAGAGCTGTCACTTAAGCTTAACCTGGAAGAAAATAAGTTATTCAGAGAGGGCAGCTAGTGACGTTTGCGAAGATTGAACGAACTTATAAAGAACTGATATATTCAAGTGTAAAGTGTGTAATAGAAAAACTATAGTGGGGAAGAGAGTCCGCACCCCTTGAGAGAGGATGACGAAGCCCAGCGACCCGGAGAGCGCGAGACAGTGACCGACGCTCTTGGGCCAAGGCTGTTGTTACGTAGCCCCTGCTTGTAAATAAACCCACTTACAGTTTGGTGGAAAGGTGCTGGGTGTCTCCTAGTCTCCCACCCTGGAACTACGTAGCCGTACCCTGCCTCCAGCGCCAGCGATGGCTGAAGAAACCACCACCCAAGGTCCTTGTCAGACTCAACCCGCCGTCTGTCCTGGCATGCTGCCTCAGCGTCACCCGCCGATATTCAGCGTGACTGACGACCAAGACGTCGAGGACTGGTTAGCAACTTACCAGAGGGTGAGCGCAGTCATCAAATGGGACGATGCGACTAGGCTGACCAGTGTCATATTTTACTTGACTGGCGTCGCTAGTCTCTGGTTCCGCAATCACGAAGCGGAGATTCATAACTGGGCCTCGTTCAAGACCACTTTTTCGGAAATCTTTGGCCGCCCCGCAGTTCACAAGCTCCGCGCAGAACAGCGACTTCGTGAACGCGCTCAACAACCCGGTGAGAACTTCACCAGTTATATTGAAGACGTCGTCGACTTGTGTAAGCGTATCAACCCGTCGATGCACGAGTCGGATAAGATCAAGCAAATCCTGAAAGGAATAGCCGATGACGCGTTTCAAATGTTATTGGCCAAAGACCCCCAAACCGTCGCAGATGTTGTCAGCTTGTGCCAGAGTTTCGACGAATTGCGCAAGCAACGCGCCCAAACTCGACGCCCTCTGGAACAGAACGACTCGATCGTGGCCTTGACTCTGTGTGACCAGAATGCACTGTTGATTCAGATAAAGCAGTTCGTGCGTGAGGAGGTCGCCAGACAACTCTCTATTTTATCGAGCACGCCCGAGCCAGTCCTATCTCAACATCTGGCCCCAGTAATACGCCCAGTTATACAGGGCGAGGTCACTGACGCTTTGCCTTTCACTCGTCCGCCACCTCCGGAGCCTGCGCCCTTGTCGTATGCGCAAGTCGTCGCTGCCGGGCCGCCTCGTCAACTGACCTATTCTTCCGCGTCGGCACCCGTTCGGCCCCCACCAGTTCCGTTCAGCCGACCAGTCCCCACAAATCCATGGCGCACTGCGGACAATCGCCCTATCTGTTATTCTTGCGGCTATGCAGGACATGTGGCACGCTTCTGTCGCCGTCGCCCTCCTGTCCCAATAGATGTCATGCGACCGTCTGCTTACGATCCTGGGCGCTTTGACGGCACAGCGCGGCTACAACAATCCTCTTCGCCCGAGCGCGTGCCCTCAGCTACCCGCCGATCTCCATCCCCCCGACGTCGCTCTCTATCACCTATGCGCTGTCGACCCTGCCCTTCTGAAGCGGAAAACTAAACGTCGCAGTTCCCGAGGCACGAACTGCGTCGTCGTCGAAAAATTCAAGTCCTCGAATTTCTCCAGTGAACCTCATTGATGTTATTGTGGATGGCTTTCGTACCCTTGCGCTTGTAGACACTAGTGCTGCCGTTTCAGTGATTGATGTAAAACTTTGCCGTTTGCTTCGGAAGGTTACGACGCCGTGAACGGGATTATCCCTCCGTACCACCACCGCACACCATATTCAGCCGTTATCCGCCTGCACAGCCCGCGTTATAATTCAAGATGTTGTTTATCCCAATGAGTTTCTTGTGCTACCAGCCTGTTCGCATGATGTCATCCTTGGTTGGGATTTTCTTTCTCGCCATCATGCTGTTATTGACTGTGCTCGTGCCGAGGTGGCGTTCTCTCCGTTGTGTTCCGCGTCGTCTGCACCAACAATGGAAAAGTTGTTTGTCGCTGAGGATACGAACATACCAACCAGTAGTACAGTCCTTGTCCCCGTGTCCTGTGCCGCTGTTCGTGAGTCTGCAGTTCTCCTTTCACCCTCCGAGACCGTTCAACACCGCAGGAATCTCACGTTGCCTTTTGCCGTTCTCGACATGACCAACGGCGCCACATCCTTATTTGTTACGAATCCGTTGCCGGTTCCCTCAACCTTACTCCGTGGAGAGTGTATCGGCACAATTCAGGCGTTCGGCGTATCCTCTATCTTCTGCCTTGACGACGTGGACAACTTGCACCTTAGTGCCTTGATACCTTCTGCTAGTACGCCTGATCGACCGCCTTTAAGTATGTTCGGCTCCGCCATCGACGACGAACTTGCAGAGGTGCACCGCGAGAAACTTCTTGCACTCTCCACTAGTTTCGAGGCTCGTTTTGATTGCCAGAAGACGTCATTAGGCCGCACGCATACTGTTCTCCATCCGATTGACACCGGCTCACAAGCGCCTCTGCGCCAGCGCCCTTACCGCGTATCCCCTGCTGAGCGTCATGTGATCGCCGAACAAGTCGACGACATGCTTCGGCGCGGCATCATTCAGCCGTCCTGCAGTCCCTGGTCGTCGCCTGTTGTTCCTGTGAAGAAAAAAGATAGCTCAATCTGCTTCTGCGTCGACTACCGCCGATTGAACAAAGTTACCCGAAAAGATGTGTATCCCCTGCCACGCATCGATGATGCCCTCGACTGCTTGAAAGAAGCCGAATTCTTTTCATCACTTGACTTACGGTCCGGTTATTGGCAGGTCCCTATGGCACCATCCGATCGCCCGAAAACTGCCTTCGTAACTCCCGATGGGCTGCACGAATTCAATGTTATGCCGTTCGGCCTATGTAATGCCCCAGCTACATTCGAAAGGATGATGGACAGTGTCTTGCGTGGGTTGAAATGGAAGACGTGCCTGTGCTACCTGGATGACGTCGTCGTTTTCTCCCCTGATTTCGACCGTCACCTCCGTCGACTTCACGAGGTACTGAGCTGTTTGACACGCGCAGGCCTTCAGCTTAACATCAAGAAGTGCCGATTCGGAGCTCGCAAACTCACCATCCTGGGCCACGTAGTCTCTAAGGACGGCGTCCTTCCCGATCCGCAGAAACTTCGTGCTGTTGCTGAATTCCCGAAGCCTACCACCGTGAAAGCACTTCGCAGCTTCTTTGGTCTATGCTCATACTTTCGTCGCTTTGTGCATAACTTCGCTTCTATAATAGCACCACTGACGAAGCTGCTCACCGGCGATAGCTGTCTGTCTGGTTGGTCGCCGGCGTGTGATGAGGCTTTCGCAACACTACGTCGTCTCTTGACTTCACCGCCCATCCTACGTCACTTCGACCCTACCGCTCCGACCGAGGTACACACGGATGCTAGTGGGATCGGCCTTGGCGATGTCCTCGCCCAACGTAAGCCGGGCTTCTCTGAGTACGTTGTTGCCTATGCGAGTCGTGCCCTTACCAAGGCAGAGTCCAAGTACTCGGTTACCGAGAAGGAATGTTTGGCAATTGGGCGTTGCAGAAATTTAGCCCTTACTTGTATGGCAATTCGTTTGATGTCGTCACCGATCATCATTCGCTCTGTTGGCTGGCTTCACTGAAGGATCCGTCGGGTCAACTTGTACGCTGGGCGCTTCGTTTACAAGAATTCGATATTCGCGTCATCTACCGCTCAGGGCGCAAGCACTCCGACGCCGACGCACTTTCCCGCTCGCCCCTGCCTTCTGACGTCGCGCCTGTTTTCCTTTCCGCAAGTTCCTGCGCTAACATCACTATCACTGACATGCCTTCAGAACAGCGCAAGGATCCCTGGATCGCCTCGCTGATCGACGTTCTCTCTATGCCTTCGACGACACCAGCCCCACAGCTCCCTCGTGCCCTTCGTCGCCAAGTACCTCATTATGCGCTCCGGGACGACATGTTGTACCGCCGCAACTACCAGCCCGATGGTCGAAAGTGGCTTCTTGTTATACCTCGCCATTTGCGCTCCGATCTGTGCACGCACTTTCACGCAGACCCACAAAACGCGCACGCTGGCGTTTTGAAAACGTATGATAGACTTCGCCAGCGATTCTACTGGCGTGGAATGTACACATACGCCCGCAAGTACATTCGTTCCTGCATTGAGTGTCAACGCCGGAAAACAACTTGTCACACACCTGGCCCATTACAACCTTTGCCGTGTCCCGCTTGCCTGTTTGATAGAATCGGCATAGACCTGTACGGACCCCTTCCTTCCACCCCTGCGGGCAATCGGTGGATTATTGTGGCCGTCGACCATCTTACTCGATATGCCGAAACCGCCCCTCTTGCAACAGCTTCAGCTCGCGATGTTGCCTTGTTCGTCTTGCGCCGCTTCGTTCTTCGCCATGGTGCGCCACGCGAGCTGCTTAGTGACCGAGGGCGTGTGTTTTTTTCTCAAGCCATCCAAGAGCTTCTCGGTGAGTGCAATATCATTCATCGCACCACTACAAGTTATCATCCGCAGACTAATGGCTTGACGGAGCGCTTTAACCGAACACTCGGTGATATGCTCTCCGTGTACATAGCCTCCGACCATTCTAATTGGGACTTGGTGCTTCCTTTTGTGACATATGCATACAACACAGCCACGCAAGCCACCACTGGATTTTCGCCTTTGTTTTCTCTATACGGACCTGAGCCATCTTCCACACTGGATACTATACTTCCGTACCGCCCGGATGCATCCTAATACCGCCCAGTCCCAGAACTTGCTCAATGTGCCGAAGAGTGCCGCCAACTCGCACGCTCATTTACATCCGTGACCCAAGGTCTTCAAAAAGAGCGCCTTGACCCGGCTGAACCTACCCCTACCTTCCCTGTTGGCTCGTTCGTGTGGCTTTCAATTCCGTGCCCCACCCCTGGTCTCTCCCGCAAGTTTGCAGCGAAGTATCACGGTCCCTACCGGATCATTGAATGCACATCGCCGGTGAACTACGTCGTCGAGCCTGTGACACCTCCCGCCGACAGACGCTGCCGTGGTCGTGAAACAGTCCACGTGGGCCGCTTAAAGCCCTACTACGACCCTCTGGTGCTTGCCTCACCTTGAGTCACCAGGATGGCTCCTCTTCGTCGCCGGGGCCAATGTAGTGGCGAAGAGAGTCCGCACCCATTGAGAGAGGATGACGAAGCCCAGCCGCCCGGAGAGCGCGAGACAGTGACCGACGCTCTTGGGCCAAGGCTGTTGTTATGTAGCCCCTGCTTGTAAATAAACCCCCTTACAAAACAAACGAAGTAAAGAAAACTTGAATGCATGTGAATCTCTTGCAGAATCATTTATCAAAGACCTGCAAAGGAATCCTGCCCTCCAAACAGGCCAATGCCCCCGTTCGACGGCGAAGCCTCGTGTCACTATTTTGTTACAGCTTCACGCACTGCACACGTGACGAATTCTCCGCCGCAATCGTCGAATGATCCTGACTTTCGTTAGCGCGTATAAATAAATATTGCAGTGGCCGTATAGTAATTCCGAAGTACTTTTGTGCATGAGTAGAGCGGTCCATAAACACCTGTGCAATGCCTCGCTTAGTAAGCCTTACAAATGTTTCAGTAAGCTTAATTCAATCGCTTTAATCTCAGGCAAAAATTTTAATGGGAACAGCAAAAATATATAGCTTGTAGTGCACCCGCTTCTCCAAACGCACTGAGGGTTATTGTAAAAAGGCGGTGTTATGTTTCTAGATGTTCGTACAGGTTCGCTTTATTGAGACCACTGTCTCAGGAGCGTGGTTCAATTATATGATGTCGCCGGTTTTCAACGCTGAAATAATCGCTACATATTTTGCTTTTTAACTTATACTTGAAGCTCTGCGAGGTATTTACTCCATTATTTCAGGACCATTCCTATTTCGCCTGAGATTTCTTACAACCTTTTAACGCCCCTATTTAATAACTGCCCAGTTAGTGTTGCGTTTGTAACATCTTGGTACTCTCTGTACCAAGATATGTAAAAATAAAAATATGTAACTTGTAGTGCGCTCAACTTCCCCAAATGCACCGAGGGTTATTTTATAAAGGCGGTGTTATGTTTCTAGATGTTCGCAGAAGTACGATTTATTGTGTCCGCCATTTCTGAAGCGCGGTTCAATTGTATGATTTTATGAATCATAATTGTGCATGCGCTGCGATTCATTGGTAATTCAGCGACGGCAGCAATCAGCGGGAAGACCATGGTCGGCCATCGTAGCAAGAGCGTGTACACTGGCTCTGTGCCGCGCCGACTGGCCTGTATGTTTGGCCGAATGTTTTAAGTTCATCTAACTTCAATATTTATTGAATAAATATTGTTTCATTAGAGCTGGGCCTTTTAATTCTGGTGCTTGCGGCAGGTGAAGTATTGCTCCGAGATAAGGAATGGAAATGAGTACTCTTCTATATATGTGCAGTGTCCCAACTAACATCACGCAACCGTAAAAAAAAAAATTGCCCGCCAATCCACCCTGTGAAGGTGGTAGGAAAGCGAAGCTTTTTACGCCACCCTCACGGTGACTGCGGCGCACTTGATATTTCACACACTACAACGTAACTTTAACCACGGCCTTTATTATTATTTTCTTCACAACAATGTTCACTACTGCTTTATGATCGGTGTGATATACACTCAAATTTTCAGTTTTCACTGTAGTTACATTCTTTGCCAAGGTTAAATCAATGCACGTTCCGCGAATGCACGTTCTGCCGTCTTTACTTTCCGTGTTCTACCCATAGTGGGGTAGTCTAGAAAATGAACCGAAGCAGTTACTAGGCTGGAAGGGTTTTGAATGACGTCAACCCTCTTTCAAGCAGCTGCATAAGCTTTGCAACAGCTGCAATCTAATCTTACGGACCGCGCCGAGCCTATTTCCGTTGTTTGCCCACAGCCCTTATCATCCATCATGTTGGATCATCACTTTGAAGCTTGTTTTTGTGGTTTTTCTTGCGAAAACGAGTGCTTAGTTCTACGCTGAATGCCTGAATTCAAGTAAGCTATACTGCTATACCTGCAATTGTTAGCGGTTCGTCGGGATCGTTTTTTGATTAAAACGACGGACACAACAGAACCCTTGGCTGGTAGAGGTACAAAGCTTCGCTTTAAAAGAAAAAGAACTGCTGCAATATGCGTTTACGAGAGCTATACAGTGTTCGCTCATCCTTTCTGTTCCACCACCATAATTTTTCGGCACTTCCTTTCTTGGTTAACTAGAAAAACATTTTGAAAAGAATGAACAAACAAGACATTAGCTTACGTTAACTGAGACAACCTATGTAATGCTGTCTCCTATACAAATTTAGTTAACCCTGGTGCGTGTCTATTCTTTCTTCGTCCTTGTAAAATGGCGATGTTTTCCCCCCAAACTGCACACTTCCCTCGCAATATGAGCTGGAGAATCTTTCCTCTTAGGAAACAGCTCAATATTTTATAAGATATAAAACACCGCAAGAGGTATTTATCTTGAAAACTTCTAGTAAATTACATTTGTATACCATGAGTTGGTACTTCAAAGCATTCGTGTGACGCACTTGATTGCGATCTCTTACTCTAGAAAACAAAACTGATGCTTGAAAGCTAGGATGATGAGTTAGTGTCACAATACTGTTTTAAATATGTTCATCTTCAAGGAACATAATAACGAATTATCTTTACGAACAACGAACAAGTGAACGTCGTTCTTTAACCATGCTGAAAAATGCAAAGTATAGCATTGTTAGCGGCAGACGTCTTTTGATGTTTTCGCAATGACTAATAAAAATTAAACACTAGCATGCGGAACCAGAAGTTACTTCTTATCAAATACAATTTTCTGCAAAACATTGAAGATAGCCAAGTAACTGGGAAAGGTTTATTTGTGCTGCTTTGTATTGTGGTAAATTAGTGATACTGGGATGGTTTTCACCGCTTTATTTCTTCGGTCGCACTATTCTAAGCCGTTGAACGAACCGATTCGGAGTTATTTCATCGTTTCGCTCCGTGACAGGCTGACGTCCAAAATAGCGCCACACGTTTAATTTCGATTTTATTTCGGCTTGTCAATGATAGGCGGTTATATCCCGTTATGACTCGACGACAAGGCTGTGTAATCCATATATATATTTGTGTTGCTCTTTCCGTGGTATATGTATGCATAGTCAGCCTACATGCCGTTACTTCTTACCAAGGCGCCAAAAAAATCGGGTCCATCAAATCGATGAACTAGGCAACATGACCGCAGGTGTATCGCGACTCCGCGTTGCAGCTGTCTGCAGAAGGCTCTCGTGGTCAGTGCGATGCTGCACTTTCCCCCATTCTGTGGCTGACGCTGTGGGGCCAGCAGCTGAGTGGACCGTAGATTGATTGACGGTTATGAGTGCTTGGTAAATCCGGAACAGCAATGTGTGCAATTGGTGGGTACGACAGTCGTCGTTTGTACGAAAAGAACACTGCAATTTCCACAACCTGTGGTGGGAAATTTTGCATCCCTAAGCAAAATATGGTTTAAGGTTTAAGGCTAATGGCGAGGTGACAAACCAAACTGAAATTTATTAAAATGGGAGGAAGCTACGGGCTTGTGTGAACCATTTTTAGTGAACTTACAGAAAGGTATTGTCAAGTAGCATTCTGTAATATGATATTGTCCACGCAGTTTTCGAGTTTAGGGCTTAGAATATATGGATGGTCACGCTGGGAGTTCCTTCTTGTCGCCATGTTTAGACACTATTAGGTCGTGCTGACACGTAACATTGCTCAGTTAAAGCGATAAGTCAGGTAGCTGAAAATGTCCAAAATTATTTATTCTTAACTGTTTCACAAAGGACGTTGTCAAAGATATCTCTCTAGTGTTGAGCAGCATCACTTGAAATAAAGCAGACAGCATGGAAACCCGATATCACTATGGCACGCCAATGCGTTGGCATTCTCACAAGCCTCTGGAACATCAGATTTAATAGCTTTTCAGCTAATTCCAGATGGCAACAACATGCTGGTTGGTCGGAAACGTATCCATGATTTCTATAATACTACGTACAGACATTGGTTCAGCCTCTTTAGACATGCGGTAGGCAATTTGGTGAATTTTATCTTTTAATTTGCAAAATTAGCGTTTAAGTGGTTCTATACCATCACAGATACAAGTAAGAGACAGATACAAACATTTATGATATGCTAGAAATGTTAGTCTGGCTGTTCGGCTGGTATGCTACTCTAGGTGCTTGGTGATAACTGTATTATATACACAGATCTCTCATTAACATAATTAGCGCTTACAATCACAAACACACATACAAACACAATATAAAGATATTTACAAGCTTTATTAGGGCTTTTGGCCCGCACGAACATCAGCACAGCTTAATTGCGGCGTGAAGCGCAGTTCAATTCAATTCAATTCAATTCAATTTATTTTGTGAGATAGGCATACAAAAACTGGTGACAAAAGCATCTGGGCCCTTAGCAATTTGCTAGTTCGGACCCATGCAATAAGTACACAAAATCAGAGCACCCAAAGTTGGTGCGCTTTACGTGAGAAATGCGACACATTTCTAAGCTCGAGCCCAGTCGCAGGTGAAAGTGCCGCCTTCAAAGAATGGCTGTTTGAACCGCAGTCACACAGAACAGTAGGAACCGCAGTCACACAGAACATGTTGCAGGTCTTCAGGGCCGTTACAGGCGGAACACAATGGTGAGTCCGTCAGCTGGCTCGTGCATTGAAAGTAGTTCACGTAGGCTACGTAGGGTCTGGTGCAATGAAGGCATGTTTGGGCTTGCATGTGGGGACCTCGCCGAATATTAAAGTCACAAGATGGATAATTTTTATTATATTGGTGTCCGTGCTGATGCGCTGCATTCCTCCATACGAACCGCTGTAAAGATGAAGCTTGTGTGGATGTCAGTGTCGCCGCGTCTTTTCCCAAGACAGGCATCTGGGCCCTTTCTCTCCAAGTGTCATGTGCAGCTTTGGGAGCACAGTCTGCCTGGTTGTTGCCTTCTAGACCCCAGTGGAATGGGAACTACTGCAACATAATGCTGTGATACAGTTCACAAGCTTTCATGCATAGGCGCCTGATGTTCATTGCAAGGGGTTCCTGCGTGCGCGGCTACTTGATAGACGGCAGTGCCGCGCTCTTGAGTCGGAGAAGCCCGAGTTCAAACTCAGCATTTTGTTCCATGATATAAAAAACCGGCCGCAGTGCACTTAGTTCAGTGGCTGTTGTTGAAGTGCGGTGACTGAGAGTGGTGGAGATATCAACACTCGCCGACGGAATCCACGCACCAATAATAGCTGATGCAGGTGCAACAAAGTCGTCAGTGTAAATATTACGGTGCGCCTTGTAGCTGGCGTTCATCATCACTAAATTATATTTATGTCCACTGCAGGACGAACGCCTCTCCCTGCGATCTCCAATTACCCCTGTCTCGCGCTAGCTCATTCCAACTTGCGCCTGAAAATTTCGCAACTTCATCACCCCACCTAGTTTTCTTCCATCCTCGACTGCGCTTTCCTTCTGTTGGCACCCATTCTGTGACTCTAATGGTCCACCAGTTATCTACCCTACGCATTACAAGGCCTGCCCAGCTCAATTTCTTTCTCTTAATGTTAGCTAGAATGTCGGCTATTCCTGTTTCCTCTTTGATCCACACCGCTCTCTTCCTGTCTCTTAACATTAGGCCTAACACTTTTCGTTCCAACGCTCTTGGGGTGGTCTTTAACTTGATCTCGAGCTTCTTGCTTAACCTCCAAGTTTCTGCCCCATGTGTTAACACCGGTAGAATCTAAAAACTCTTAATTTCAACGAGAGTGGTTAGCTACCAGTCAGGGCTTGGCAATGCTTGCCGTGTGCACTCCAACCAAGTTTTATCCTTCTTTAAATTTCCTTCTCATGATCAGGGTCCCCTGTGAGTAATTGACCTAGATAAACGTACTCCTTTACAGACTCTAGATGTTGACTGGCAGTCCTGAATTCTTGTTCCCTTGCCAGGATGTTGAATATTATCTTTTTTTTCTGGATATTAATCTTTAACACCACTCTTACACTTTTTCGGTTAAGATCCTCAATCATTTGTTGTAATTTGTCCTCATTGTTGCTGAGCAGGACAATGTCATCAGCAAACCGAAGGCTGCTGAGATATTCGCCGTTGATCCTCACTCATAAGCCTTCCCAGTGTACGAGCTTGAATACTTATTCTAAGCATGTAGTGAATATCATTGGACAGATTGTGTCTCCTTGCCTGACCCCTTTCTTGATAGGTAACTTTCTACTTTTCTTGTGGAGAAGCAATGTTGGTTTGGAATCTTTGTAGATATTTCCCGAGATATTCACGTATGCCTCCTGTACTCTTTGATAACATAATGCCTATATCACTGCTGGTATTACTACTTAATCAAATGCATTTTCATAATCTATGAAAGCACCATAGAGAGGTTTATTGTACTCCGCAGATTTCTCGATTACCTGATTGATGACATAGATGTGATCCTTCCATGAAGCCAGCTTGTTCTCTTGGTTGATTAAAGTGAAGTGTTGCCCTGATTCTATTAGAAATTATCTTGTCGAATATTTTGTACAATATTGAAAGCTAGCTTAATAGGCGTATAATTTTTGAATTTTCTAACGTCTCCCTTCCTATGGAATAATATAATGTTGGCATTTTTCCAGTTCTCTGGTACACTTGAAGTCGTGAGGCATTGTGTATAAAGGGCCGCAAGCTTTTGAAGCATGGTATCTCCTCCCTCTTTTATTACATCGACTGTTATTCCATCTTCTCAAGCTGTTTTCCCTGGGCCATGTCTTGCAAGGCCCTTCGAACTTCATCGCTTGTTATAGAAGGAGCCCCTGTTTCCTGTTCATCACTGCTTAGAATAAAAGTAGCTTGGTCGGTATATATTTATTCCACTGCTTATACTATGTCATCGAAATTACTGATGATATTACCCTGTTTATCTTTCAGCGCATACATCTTGCCTTGTCCTATGCCAACTTTCTTCTCATGA
>NC_051161.1:70882086-70944586 GCF_013339745.2 Dermacentor silvarum
TCGTTGATGTATATATATATAAAGAACGCAGAAGTGAAATATTTCCTGTTATTGTCTTTATCTGTAAAACGCATATGCCTATGACGAGAGAAACGTGTAAACATTAGAATAATAATCGGTAAATTAGGGCAGCTATATGATGGTTAGCGTACCGAATTCTATATTATAATAAAATTCGTTTGATACCCACTCACCAATTCTAATAGACATGTTGTTATATCCAAGCGCATTGCGTATTCTGCCCAACCCAATTTTTCATGTTTAATCTCGAACAAATGTAATCTATAACTGTTTGCTCTTTTTTCTCCACTTAATGAATTTGGCGATTACTAAAACGTGCGTCAGGAATGAATGGAATCTATAAATTGGTAGCGATTGGACCTGCTTGGATTACCGCAGGAACATCTAATTGGACTAACGTTTGGTCTTCTCATCTATAACCGAGTGAACTGAATTTATCCACTGCCTACAACCTCAGCGATGCATTTCTTACTTAATAATAATGCTAGTTATCTTGAAGAATTATTGAAGAAACACTGTTACATAAAGGTGTTTTTCCGAGCGTGGAAGATGCCAGCGAATACACGCAAAATTACCGCGCTACTGGCCGCTTGAGGCCAGTAGCGCCCACAAACCTGCGCCCACAAAAGCAAGTTGCACTCAAAGCACAACAATAGCGGAGAACACAGTCGGCGATCGTCAAAATCTGATCAGCGGCGAAGCGCGTCGGCTTTTATACATGAGTCATCGAAGGTTCCAGAGTAATCCCTTGTGCCCACGTGGCTTCCAGAAAGTTATATATTATAGACAATTCACGTTGCTCCTACAATCAGATTACATAAACGTCAGGGACGACAGACAACGGATAGAAGCATCGATAACGTTCGAAAAACTTCCGATGCATAGAGGCGCTTCCTGCTCCGAGCGATAACAGTTAACATTTGTTAGCCGATGAAAAGCGGTCACCGGTGAAAGATAAACAAGTACACGTGGCAGTATTCCTGCAAAACGCAGAAAGCCCAAAATATCAACCAAAATTTCGCCCCACAGCAAGAAATAGGATTCGATGCTCCTGACATCAATAATTCGAGAGGTGTTGGCTATAATATGACAAAGTAAGGGCTTCCTGTGAGAGTGCTTTTGTATATAGTACAATGGCACTGTGGGTGTTTCATCTACAGCACACCCGAGAAAGTTTAGAACAGGGAGGCCAAATTGGCAAAGTATTCATACTGGTAAGACGTCACCGATTAGCTCTAGTTTTGTTCTGTTGTAATTTTCATGGTTGACTTTCTAAATGCCGTAAGAATTCGTGCGTCGATACTGCGGCGCATTTAATGGACAGGGTTTTCAAGGGGCAGCTATAGCTTTATATCCTCGCTTGTAAAGGTCGTACACTGACGTTGTTGATATGGCTACTCGTCTACGTAAGCCCAACATCCGTGCGTTACCGTGGACTGCTTACTTATACATCGTGACGCACCGAGACGTTTTCAATGGGAATCATTTTGCTAATGATCACATTTTTTCTCTTAACTTTTTCTGAAAGGTCAATAGAGTCGTGGAGCGAGGGTGCATACTTAATTGCTATTGGGAGAGATTTTCATGAAAGGTGAATACGTCAAGCACGAGACGAGTATTGTGTGACTCAAGCAGTGCCGATTAGGAAGAATAAATACCACAAAAACAAATCAATGCAAAGCATATGTGCCTGCGAGGCAGATAGGAGGTTTAACCTCAGTCAGATTTGTTTAGAGCTGATGCTTAAGCTTACTCTCGGGACAAGTCATTCAGGTTAAGAGAGGGCGATGACGGAAGTGGCAATGACATCTGCGACAATTTCATGAACTGATAAAAAAAGCGAAGAGAAATAGCACGAGTCTAAGAGTAAAATAACGCAAGTTGCTAACGAAACTAGCATTCCTCTCATTGTTTGCCTGAATCATTAGTCAGACACCAGTGAAAAGCGTCATCATGTCACATCAGCTTATTTCGCGTTCAGCTAATGCTGTCATACGTGAGGACGAAAGAAGAGGATGAGGAGGAAAGAAGCTGACCGCCTTTTTTGCAAGCACGAGCTCACGTGATGGTCAGACACCTCCCGTTCTAAGTAGTTACTAAGGCAATAGTAACGCCTGAGCAATGCGGATGTTACAGTACGACGAGGGAAGTGCGCTCTGTCTAGTCTGCGTCGCTTGAACGCTGTGGTCCCAGTAACTGAATCAAAACCTGCACTCCCATTCCACGTTATTCGTTACATGGTCGTTCACGCAGTTAACGTCATATTTATTACCAAAGTAAAAAAAAAACTCTTTGAAGTCTACTCAGCGCTAATGTGCCAGGAAGGGAAGAATATTCCACGTGGATGTCGTGGGAAGGTGTCGTGGGAAATATTGCTGATTAAAGCGGAAAACGATTGAAATGAAATGTGAGCGTTACCTGTTTGTGTTGCTTGCATCGAAATTGCCTTTTATTTTAAAAAAATCATCCTTACCAACGAAAGACTACATACAAACTCATATAACGCTCTTATATGAAGATATGTGCTTTCTGTTTTGGCCGCTTCAAGGCATTAGGTTGTGTAAACTTTCAAGACGGACATATGAACATTACGTAATTAATGTTTAGTGGATGAAGATAGCTGTGTCATATTCCCGAGCTTGGGTAAATTACATTGTATTCATATCTGCAAACAGCTGTGCAGAAGCCGCTCCTTAGTGGCTGATACAATTATTCTGACAGCACATTTAACAATTTCGATAAACGATCGAAGTAGGGGGCGTTGGTGAAATCACATGATTGTAATCCCTGTGTTTAATGACAGGGAAGAATTCTGTAGTAGCCAATACACAATTTTTTTATTAGCTGCTCTAAATATGGTGCCCAGTGTGTGTCGTGACAAGTGGACGGTTCTTCCTCGACATTTATTACTGCCAACTTGTTGGGTTTTTGTGTATTTGAGGAACAAGAGGCATGTATTAGGAGGGGTACATTGGTTTGAGGCAAATGCTATATACTTCGTCTTCGAGTTTAAAAGAACTTAGTTCCAAACACGTTAAGGTACTTTTCAGCTCACTTTCAGCAATGTATTCTCCTTTCTGTAGTGACTGAATATAAAAACATCATAGCTGTATAAATCGCGCATCAAATAGCAGGAAACTATCACAGTAATATACAGTGTCCCAACTATCATTCACCAAGATTTAAAAATATGCAAATGCCACATAGTTTGGGGAGAACCAAGGCAATCTTGTTTGCCGTCACTTGGAGATACTCAGATTATGTTTTGCATTCTACCTAATGACATATTTAGCCTTAATTAACTATTCATTTTCTCAAATATTATAATTATATGAAAAGTGTCGACGAGAAAATTATAGAGCCCCATGACGCTCGGTACGGTACGGCAGCTTTGCGACGCTCGGTACGTGCTACATAAAAGTGTTTTTCCGAGCGTGAAAGAAGCCAGCAAATACACGCAAAGGGTCTTAAGCGGCCAGTAGCGCGGTAATCTTGCGTGTATTCCCTGGCATCTTTCACGCTCGGAAAAACACTTTTATGTAACAGTGTTTCTTCAATAATTCTTCAAGATAGCTAGCCTTATTATTAAGTAAGAAATGCATCACTGAGGTTGTAGGCAGTGGATAAATTCAGTTCACTCGGTTATGTTGTATGTCTATCTATATAGATATAGACAGACATACAACAAACAGGATCTCCGGCTCCACTGCCCCCTCATCAATCGCCGCTCCTTCACCTTTACGCTAAGGCACTCGCAGTGCAGCGTCCCCTGTCATGTCTTCACACTTCATAACACATCTCCTATTCGCACGACACCAGTAGACCTTGTGTTTCCATATCTCTACGCTGATGTCCTTCTCACAAGATGAGGCACGTGCTGCTGTTACCACCACTGCTGTTACCGAAGTTTGAGACACACACGGTTACAACTGCGACCATCGGCGGAACAGTGGGCTCATGTTGTGGGCGGCGCGAACCTGTGATGTCAGTGCTTTAAATGCTATCAACTGCAGTGACGTTAACAACATTCGACATATTTGCATGATCCGTCGATGACCGAACACGTCCTCAGACGCTGCGCGAAACGCTCTCAAGCAGCGCGCGATGACGCTTAGAAATTCTAATTGAATGAGTAAAAATATGTCGCTCTTTTCTACACATGTTTGCTGTATTTTGTGGATTTTCTTGGAATCAAGGGCTCCGCAAAGGATTGCGTACTGCCTAATCTCTGTAAGAATTCCTCTAACCTCTCCTCGTTCTTTTATTCATGCAAGAGCGTAGCGATATTGGGAGTCCAGCGATAATGTAGTCATTGCCGACATTGCCAATATCACAATTATTCGCCTGACCAATCAATCAATCAATCATTAAAAATATTTTTCTCCACATAAGCTTTGTAGTTGTGATCAGGAATTTATCGTGATAATGAATGCGCGGTGGTTACGGCGAGAACCATGCGAAGACGTTCATACGGTATATAGATGTGGCCTATGTATGGGGTCCTGACGACACGTGGGAGGCCTGCGTAGGTGCACACGAAGTAATACATATATAGCCGCCTACGATAACATGACTTGAACATCAGCTTGGCAGGTCAATTGTACGGCGTGCAAATGCAGGCCATGCTCCAGGAAGCTTTATTCCAGGCAAAATATAAATAAACGGGCATGCAATTCATGGAAGCTTTGCTACATAATAGAGCCGCTGTCTGTGACTGCGATTTGGTTCCACCGTAGATGTGTATTGTTTCACGATGCATGGTTAACATTATGTGGTGTGAAGGATAACACGGCGTAGTGTAAACCTTCTGCTTGTCTGGTTTAGGTGGGAGCGACGTTGTGAACATTTCTCGTGTGCTGCTGACCTGCACTTTTTCTGCTCCTTTTTACACCGATTGTTGTGTGAACAAATAAAAGAAAGAAGAACTCCCATTTATATCGTTCGTTAGTTCGAGGCTGGCATCGTGGCACACTATAGACGATCTCGGTTGTTGTGGAGCCAAGATATTCCATACTTATTTTATATATATCATTGTCACCCCATCTGTCCAAAGCCAAGTTCCTTCAGAATTACACCATCGACTGTGCCGCAGAGTTCTTTGGGAATGCAATGTGAATCGCAATCACCTTACATTCCTTGCGCTCTTTATGTTCAACGAAGACAGTTGTTGGTAAGATTTTTAGCGTCAATAGACAAACACGTCTTCCATCCGTCCACTTTCGAAGCACGTTGAGGGAAATGCGTAATTTAGGCCATATGACACAATACGTATAATCGAACAATGAATTCACAAGCGCGCGTTTTTGTCGCGAAAGTCAGTGCGCAAAAAAATGAAAACCTACTTCGTGGCCTCCAAAGGTATATTATCCTACACAGCACAACAGCCGTGGACTACCTGTTGCGGAATGTCGGCAGAACCTGACAGAGTCATTATTACTGCATTGTAATTCCGGGAAACCGTTACAACAACACAATAATGGTCTGATGATGATAACTGCTTCCGAGCGGATGATGTACCTCTCTTAGCAGGACCACTGAATAATTTCCAGTACCTACACAGTTGTACGTCATTATAATTTATCGCATGTATTGGCACATAGTCAGATACAGTGGCATTTCCATTCCAGCCTTTCAGTAGCAGTGTCATTGAGTAAAGCCTATCGTCTCTATGCATGCGTAAATATGCACGTTGCCGATGCTTCGCTGTCTGATATACGTTGTCTGGCAGAGCAAATAAAATTATTGAATGGCAACGATGGGCTATTGTTGGAGCAAATGTAGAAGGGTGCTACCAACGTTGTTATATACTGGCTAAACTGGGCCCCTAGCTGGTTATCGTCCGCCACCTTATTAAGAATTTTGACACGACCTTCCATGCTGCCAAGGATAGTTCACTGAATTAGACAGTGGTGACGGTAGTTTTCAGGGATGCTGGGTACTCTTAAACGCAATTAACAAAGTCTCAGTGAAGAAGCACGGTTGTTGCAGTGGGTGGCAACAACCGTGCACGAGTACGCCAAGTCGTGCGGACTGAGCTGCGCTCCCTAGAAATTGGGGCTGCTCATGATCCAACGGGGAATATCAAAGACGGAGCTGCCGCCGAACGTGATCATCACCATCGACGGAACGGCCATCAAGCCAACAGAGCAGATTAGGATTCTCGGCCTACTGCTTCAGAGCGACGGGAAGGCACATGCCGCCGTCACAAAGATCAAGACCACAACCGAACGATACTTAGTGTGCTTCGTAGGGTATCTAACAGAGACCGCGGCCTTAAAGAGGATGATGTCATGCGCTTGGTACGCGCGTTCGTCGTGTCACGGGTTTCCTACTCCGCCCCGTATCTCTAGCTGACGAAAGCGAATAGGGACACCCTAAACACGATGCGTCGTAAGGCAACGAAGCAGGCACTGGGCATGCCCATATACTCGTCCACGCAAAGACTACTAGACATGGGCGCCCACAACACGGTGGAGGAGCTCATCGAAGCCCAACTCTCCAGTCAGTAAATCCGGCTCAGTCACACGGAACACGGACGAGCCGTCCTACGCAAGATAGGATGGCAGATCGAGCCAGTACCCATCAAGGCGGCCCTTTCAGAAGACTGGAAGACGACCATTCAGACCAACCCTCTTCCTCGTAACATGACGCCGGGCAAGGACGACGAGAGGCGCACCGCGCGGGCCAGAGCCATGGCCCGGAAGCTGGAAGATAACCCCAGGGTCCTCTACGCGGACGCCTCGCTCTGAAAACACAGTGACCGAGCAGCGGTGGTGTTTACGTCAAAAGACAGGCTGATCGTCAGCGCGTCCCTGAAGACAACAGACCCCACAGTTGCCGAAGAAGCGGCCGTGGCCCTCGCACTCGCACAGCCGAGCGTGGACACCGTGGTCACCGACTCAAAGACAGCCTACGGAAGCTTCCGCAGGGTGATAATCTCCTCCGAGGCCCGAGCCATTCTACCCAAGTGCAAGCCTCCGGGAAGAGCCATAGAGCTCGTGTGGGTCCCGGCTGACTCGCAGGTAGCAGGCAACACCATCGCCGACTACCATGCCCGAGAAATGTCAATCCGGGCCGAGCACGAGCCGGAAGAGCTACCGCACCCGGTTACCAGCTTTCGGGACATTACCCGGATGTACCGAGAGGAAAGGTGCAGACTGCCAGAACCGCAGCCCAAACTCACCAGGCAACCACAGACCATCCTGCGTCGAGCGCAGGCGGGGTTGCTTGCGCATCCCGTACTGATGAACCGCATGTACCCTGCGGAACACGATAAGCTCTGTCCTTTTTGCAAAAGGGAAAAGGGCACCCTGCCGCACATCTTGGCGGAGTGCACAGAACTCAAGACCCCCCCCCCCCCCCCTTTCTCCTCTTCCCGACGACACGCCCAATCCCCAACCCCTTGAGCGATGGGATACCTTGTTATCCAGCCCCGCCCTACCGATTCAGCTCGCACTGACGGACAGGGGCCAGGCGCTGCTGGGAACATATGGGTCCCGTAACTAGCGAACCACCCCGTCTGGTGCCTGCGTGCACCACCAATATATTTTGGGCCCAATAAAAGTTTATTCATCATCGTCATCTGCTTCCACTCGTGCATAAACCCCCTCGTGAGGAATGTGGCGGTGTGTGCGATAGGTTAATTATGTGTTGTCTCCTTCGCAAATACCGTTCACACTGTCCTCACGTGTCTCGACAGCATCGCTAACATCGTATTGCTTCTTGGAGACTGATATCCTGCGCTATTATGTAATTAAAGCTTTTACCTTTTACGGCGAAGATGTTGAGAAGGAACTTTAACTCGTGAGATCCGATCTAAATACATGAGAACGGATAAATTGTTTTTCTCGGCAACCCCCACCGAATCTGATGACGTTTGTTGCATCTAAAGGAAAATGTTAAATTAAAATATAATCGCGAATAAGGCAAATTGCACCGGTGCATACCAGCGCGTCCTGATGCGCCGTTTTATTCAGTCATCGTCGCCCCAGGGCACCCCGGTGCGCACCGGTGCGATTTGCCGAATTCGCCATAAGTAAGGTCATCGGGAGGCTTATTATTGTCGCTGACAAAGAACCTCGGCCAGAATTCACAAAAATTGTTATGCTAGAGTTGTTCGTAAGCAAGAATTTCAGCAAATCCGGATGCAATACATATTATTATCTAAGGCGGCCGGCCAATGGCAAACCGCACTTACGAAAGAAAAGCTTTGTGAATATGGCCGCTCGTCTTCAAGTCGGAAGCAGTGGTCTATGGCATTGAGGGGCTTTATGTACTATGTGGAAGCAGCAGCGCACACGGAGTTCGAAGGCAATATGACGACACACAGTCGCGTGTAGCACGCCGCGTCTCCCAAAATATGCAGCACTGGTGGTATGGTATAAAAAGTTCCACGGACAGCACACACACGGAGGACACACAATTGCGATGGAACACAGCTTGTAAGTACAGCGTTGCGAGTGTACATGACGGCTGTCCAACGACATAGAAGAAGCGTGTTTTCTTTTATTGACAAAGCTGTTGAAATAGGGAGGAAGGGTAGAGTAGGTATAGCTGCCTGGTTCGCGAGAGATCCTGCCTTGCCGAGTCGCCAGTCGGGGCCCTGCGTTAGTTCGAGGGCGCTCAGCCGTAGCTGGGCCTCTTGAAGTCGTACGTGTCGTCGTCGTCGTCTTGCAGGTCGTTCTTGGCGTAGCCTCCCTGGGATCGTGACGGGTAGACCGGCTCGGGCGCAGATTCAGCGGGCCTGCACGTGCCAGATGATTAGAGTTTAGCGCATACGTCGGAGCTCTAACTTGAAGCGGGGTCAAAGGAACGAGTTGAATGAACTTTGGCTGCATGGCAGCTAGATCATTCATTGGATGCGCAGATAAGGGAACGTTTTAACCGAGAGGTTGCATGCCAAGTCCTTGCGCGCCCAAACCATGGGAGATTTATCTTGTCCGTAAACGTAGCAGCCTTTTCGGAATACCAGGTTACCGGATCGGCATAATCGTTAAGGATGCAGTCCTTTCATGATTTTGCATAGACGAAAACGCTCACGCGATACAAAAATTATTCAAACGCAGTCTAGTTGGACAAATCGTTCTAAGGTGCCGCTACTGTAGCCCGGTAAGAAGTTTGCGAACAAGTTAAAGCTTTCTAGTGATATATATATATATATATATATATATATATATATATAATTTCCCGGTATCTTCGCGTTTTTCTGCCGTTTCTATGCAGGTAGACTTCACAAAAATGGCTGGGTTTAGTCACTGTTGAATTTCAAATCAGTGTGATCCTAATTTATTTATGCACCAGCCCTGAACAAAGGCTGTAAAAATACGCGACGTCATGAAGAGTTGTGCGGGAATGTGATCGCGGCGATACCACATTATCTCGCTTTTTCTCGTTCTCTCTTGCTTTCCAAACCTCCATTACCTGTAGGACGAGCATATAGGGAGCGTTTCATCCCTAATCAAATCATCTGTCTTGACCTACATTAGCTCTTTATAGTGGTTCGTAAAAAAAAGACAGAGACGACAGAACGCCCGATAACTATGCACGTTATGCTCAGTTATCAGTTTAATTAGCAAAACAATATTCTTGTTCTGTTTATTTGTGAACTCTAGGCACCATGCCTCGGTGCTTCTCGCATGGATTTATCAGCCAGAGGCCTCAATTTTGCGCCGCTAACTTGTACCCGTCAATCCTGTGAGATAGGGACCCCCCCCTGTGCGTCCTCAAAACGTCATTCTCTTGCCTGCTCTCGCAATATCTATTTTAAAATGCACCGGGACATCGTGCAGCTACAAAAAATCATAACTTACGAAGTGGATGTATCGCTTAACCGGGGCTCATCACATCCCCCGCAGAAAGTACGTCCTGACTCCTGAAGCATCGGGCGAAACCCCGAGTCCCCAAACGGACACCCCGAGTTCGATATAATCAATGTCCTGTTCGCTAAATGAAGGGATTATTTCACATATATGAGCACCGCTGAGTACGTTTCACGTGTTCGATATAGAGGTTAGTTCACTTTACTTTGGTTTGATATATTCGCATTCGCCCCTAATGGTTTATGTTGAACAGATCTTGAAGCGCACCGGAACACAGACTACAGCTTTTGTATTCAATAAAAAGTTTCAGATGTGAGCGAAGCGCTGCGCTGTCTGCTTTTCTGTAAAGTTTTGTATGTGTTCCGGTGCCCTTTAAGATGTCTTTAAAATCAACTTCAGCCAACTAGCCCGACTTGCCACCCTTGTGGTCCCAAGTAAGCGTCCGTGGCAATGCACGAGTAGATTTCAAACTTCTTTTTGTGTTGTTCAATTGGAAAGCACACCTGGGCGACAGTTTTGCTGTTCACAACTTGTTGGGTGTAAGAACACGGATTTGTCGGTAAGAGCAGACTTGCGGTATAACAGCTAAGGATAGCTTCACCAAAATCTTCCAATTACCAGCACTTCGAATACAGAGTATCTATGGCTCTCGATCGAAGTAGTGCGGACGGGGAATCTCTGGCGAAGACGAAGAATGGACAAGTTTGTGGCATCACGTTTACGTGAATTACCTGCTTGAGATACTTTTAATTTCCCCTTTGACGAGAGCTTATTCAGCACTAATTGAAATGGTTGACAGTGCTGCGTGTGATGTCTGCGGCTGCGAAGAGACCGCAGACAATCTGTCGGGCCACTTTTCCCTGTTTTGCATGCAAAGACAATCAATATTCAATGGATTGCGGCGACCAAACGATCATCCACTGACCGCACCGGCAGACGCTACTGAAACACCGTACGCGCTGCTCATCGGTCCAGAAGGCAGGGGAGGCACTTTTGCAAAACGACGGGCGAGTGCGAGCTTGTGCAAGCGTTTACAGCGCACATTATAACTGCCTCCTTTTTTCTTTTTTCTATATACTTCCCTGCTGCCCTTGATCCCAGCGTACGACAGCCAAATAAAAGATTTTCTGGTTAACATCCCCGCCTTCTCTTTTTCTGTTCACCAACACTGTTATATTCGCAAGGCCCAGGAGCGAGTGCGGCCAAAGGCGTTCAGGGGCATGGCGCGGTTGGCTTGGTCAAATCGACTATTAGCGCTGATATAGAGAGCGGCTACTCGACAAAGGGAGTCGTCTTCGTCTGACCTGTAGTAGTGCGGTCCCGAGGGCGGCGTCGACGGCTGCGCGTGCCGGTAATAAGGACCGGGCCGGCTGACCACTTCCTCCTGCCACGGGTAGGGGCCTCCGGGACCCCGGGAGATGCTCATCTTGTACGAGACGCCGATCGGGACGTCGCCCTTGGGACGCCACGGCTCCGACGGCTCGTTGTACGCGCGGTACGTCTTGTACGACGACTGGGTCCACGGTTCGTACCTGCGAAGGGCGACCGCGTTTAATTAAACTTATTTTTCCAGGATCTCGAGGTGAGAATGTCCGGTACGCACTGCCGTAGGACTTTTAAGATGTTTCTGTAATTCTAGGGCATGTTTAGTGCAACCAAAAAAAAATATATACTTTCCCTTGACACTCTCCGATCTTACACCATATATTTGCAGAATGGTACAAGCACCACAACAAGCATTAAGCAAACCCAATTGACTGCAAATTTATGTTATTTAAACTGAGATAAAAAAACAAAAAGAAAGAAAACACACGTCGGAAAAGATCGCGATGCAAGCTGCAATTCAGAACATGACAACGAATATTGTATCAGTTTCTTCTAAAATATTATTCTATCAAATTATTGTTTTTGGAAAATGAGAATATTTAAAGCAATTATTTCTTGGAGCGAACAGTCTGATCGATAAATGCTTCCGTTTGGTAGCGTAATCTTCTCGAAAGTAGATATACGCGAAATCAGTTTGATAATGACTACTTAACACATAAAAAGAAACGCTCTCCTGTCAGTATAAAACGCAATTGAAAGGACTTGCGATGGCAAAATCTGGTCTCCCTTGTACGTGGTGCCGCTGACGTTCGTCTTACTCATCCATTGCCACTTCATCTGCATTATGGCGAACTCCCACCATATAGCAAGGCGCAGAACTGCACACCGTCTTGAATCTCTTGCTTTCCGACGGCATGGTATTCTGGCGCCATGACCAGTTTTGCCACCGAGACTTCAGTGCGAACATTTGTGTCTATTTCCGCCTTTTCGTTTTTTTTTTCCTTGCACGATTTTACATGACACACGAGAGGCTTCAGAGAAGATGACACGAATCAATAGAAACAGTCAGTATATAAGTAGCGGTCGTAAGTAACATTTTTCTTAATTACAGATCTTGGAGGCACACATGACGCACCAGTGGCTTCAGACAAGACGCGTCAACAACCGGTGCAAACACTAAGTACAACGTGCTATCGCAATCAGGTAAAGGACAAAAAAGGGCGACTGATAAAGGTCGGCTTTCTAGTGACACTGCGTCGGTCGCAGGATGGTTAGACATATAGATACCTTGGTGCAACGTAGGGTCCCCTCCTGACCGAGTAGCTGACGTCCTGGCGTGTCTTGACGTACGAAGGAGGCTCCGGCCGCGGCTCGACGCGTGCCGTCACCTTAGGTCCGCAGTAGCCCGAGCACGAGGAGCCGCGGTACACGGGTCTGGAAGGCACGTACACTTCCTGCACGGCCGCAGGCCTGGGCGGCGTCGGCGGTGTGTCGTAGTACGTTGGCCGCGAAGGGGGCAGCACTTCCTCGCGTGCCGGCTGGTACGACACGCGGCGAGTCGGCGGCGGACGTCGGCGCGGAGGCTCCACCACCACGGCCTGCGCACACATCGGCATCATCGTGAGAAAAGGCGGTAGAGTGTAAGCGGGAATGAGAAGTGCAAAGAGCCCCACTTGGATCGCATATAGACCAAACTTATCGCGAACTTAGCGGGGCCTTCGGTGGTGTCGTGCTGAATGCGCTGGTTCTCGTCAGATCACTGAAGTTATGGGAACACTCCAATGAGCATTATGCGAACAGCGCGCGAGACAGGACAAGACGAGGTGGACGACAAAAGGCGCTTCCGCCTTGCCTTGGCGAATCTTCAGCGTTGTTTCCCTAGTAGGTGAACTTCAGACTGTTTAACCATTTGGCTCGAGGACTCCCGGAAACGGAGGCCACCGGGCAACGCCGAGTGATGGCTCCACCACCTGTCGCGGAATAACCCGTGTGTCCTGATTGAGAGAGGCATACATATTACTATACGTATGCCCGCTCCAGGAGGCGTTGCCCTCCACTCATTCATACTAAAAAATCCCGTTTTTGAGTAGTTTTCTTTGTCTCTCCACCTCTGAGTGATTCGATGTACGTACTACGTAAGTAACATTTTCCGGTTAACGGAGAATCTTGCGGTTGCTTAAGCAGATGAACTATACTAGGTGTCTTATATTCTTAGTTAAAGAAGAGACAGGGCACGTACCTGAGATGGAACGTAGTAGGTCTTTGGTGGAGATGGCGGAGGAACGTAGTAGGTCTTGGCAGGTTGCGGTGGAGGGACGTAGTAGGTCTTGGCTGGCTGCGGCGGATGCACATAGTAGGTCTTTACCGGTTCGGGTGGAGGCACGTGGTAGCTGTTGATGGGCTTTTTGACGACCACCTTGCGCACGTAGGTCCGCACGGGGGGTGGCTCGACGTACGTCGGCGGCTCGGGGGGTACGTAGGACACCCTGCGCGGCGGCGGCGTCACCACGACTTGCTGCACGGGGGGAGGGTACACCTGCGACGACGGGGATAGGGGAGGGTTGCAGTGACGTTGGCGTTAGAAATAACTTACCGCTCAACTGTCCGGTAGTATGCACACGACCCGTATCTTTAGCTTGTCCGCGTAAGTGTTACCAATTTACGAAGTACCGGGATACTGGAGACGAGACGAAGACGCGTGATCTGCAGTGTTGGTAGGGGCGCCGTCTTACGACGTTGAGTGGAACCAGAACGCATAATACTATTGTTGATAATGGATACGTTGAACTGAGCTGCTGGTGCAAAGGCGTCGGCAGCAACCTATTCACGATTGTAATGTGATTCTTTCAATTTCCACAGATGAGAAGAGCATAAAGCGCAGAAACTTTTCTAGCTTATTGTGGTTGAACGAACCACCACAAGGCGTGTTTACAAATGCTACTGCCGCCGTCCATGCCTCATTTGTTGCAATATTTCGTAAATTGCAATCAGTTACCGGGAAGGCTGTACAGAGTGGAGAACTGCCTGTTTCAAGAACTGCCCGGTAATGGTGGCTCAGGGGTTCTGGTGTTCTGATGTTTATTGCGAGGTCACGGGTCTGATTTCCCACCGAGATGGGCGTATTTTGTCGAGAACAGGATTCGGGATTTCTTGCGCGTCTACCCGTATACTTCGGCCCTCGGTAAAAGAAAATAACAAAGTCTTGGTAGTCAGAACTGATCGAATGTCTTGCAATAGCATGTTTCTCCTAAGGAAAGCGTTCCTTCAGAATATTTAACCCTGTGGATAAATTTGTATAGCAAGGACTTTTGTGCAGTTGCCGTGCTACGCTATAAGCAATGAAACTCATGAATAAAATCTGCCGATATCAAAGCTATAAGCACGCACGGGTATCTTCAAGTAACGGTGAGTTGCTGCAAAATGAAGATTTGCTATGTTCGCTCTACCAGTCTTCATTTTTTAGTGTTCTTACTTGCTTACTGTCACCGATTATCCCCAGAGAGAGTAATAGCTCTAAACAAAGCATTCGCGGTCATCAACCGACGCATTGCTCATTCGGATCTCCAATTTCACCATGCTGATAAGAATCGTGGAGAACTTGTTAAAATGGAAATATATTTCTCGCGAGGCGTCCACCGCACCCGACGTGAATTCGCCGCCGTGGCAGCTTCAGCTGTTAGAAGTTGCTCAAGGGCTCTACGATGTTACAATGCGGCCCCACAGGCCTAGGCGCAAGGCAAGGGCAAAATGTATCGCGGAGGTAACCGTACGTAGCTCAGCTCAGTACGCACGATGTCGTTTGTATTGAAAGCTTTATTGATGCAACGCACTTTTTTCCACTTGGACACTCCTAATGCTAACGCATCAATGAATAAAATTGACAGGGTCTCCTATGTTTTCCCTAAGACGACTTGAAGGCGAAAGCCCAAGTACCGATGCATTACAGACGGACACGTGACGTACACGTCCTCCTTAAATCACTTAGTCTACTTCGCTTAGTCATCCTCCGCTTAGTAATCCCCCTTAATTCGCTTAGTTTTACTTCGCCGAGCCATAGCTCTTAATTCGCTTACTCATCCTCTTAATTCGACTAGTCTAATTCGCTTAGTCATCCTCTTAAATCGCTTAGTCATTATATTGCCTTTAACTCGCCTGATCCATCCACTTGTTTCGCTTTATCGTCGGTTTTAATTCGCTTTATCAACCATATCTATCATTCATCTTGCTTGCTTACAGGGGTATGAGCCATTGATGATGATAGTTTTTGTACCTTCCGTGTTGTCAAGGCGTTTTCGCTCACAAAGACTTTGAAGGTCGACTGAACGACGAGCCTTAATAAGCTGCCGGCTGGATCTCTCACCTTGACAACCGGAGGAGGCACGATGACCTCCTCATGATGGACGGCCGGCGGTGGCACGTAGGCGGGCTTGCGTACTGGCGCCGGTATGACGACGGGCGGCGACGTCACCAGGATCTGGGTCTGGGCCGGAGGACCCGCCGGGGGCGGGGGGCTGCCGCAGACGCCCTTGATTGGTCCGCGCGGCACTCCCGCCGTGCCGGGCGCCGTGGAGCGGACGCTGACGTCGGCGGGGTCCTGGTTGTCGGTGCCCTGCTCGTTGGTGTCGACCCAGGCCCGGAACCCGTGCTCGTCGGCCACGTAGCAGACGACCCGCTGCGAGCCTTCGTCCGTGGCCAGCGTGTAGTGTCCCGAGACGCGGCCGTTGGCGTCGCGCGTCTCGTGCCGCGAGTGGCTGCCGTCGTGTCCGCCGGCGAAGTACGAGAACTGGTAGGGCATGGACGCCTGCTCGGTCAGGAACTGCCCGGGCTGGTGCGGCACACGCACGACGCAGGGGAGAGAGAGGGAAAAGACCACGCGCCTGGTTTCGGCTGCTCTTCTCGTACTGATATTCATCTTTCAGTAGCCGTCGGTTAGGGATTACAGTGGGGAGGTTTGGGTGCTGGTTACAGGCGGCAGTGTGATCTAGTGCAGGTATCGCGAGGCAAAGGGGAGAAGGGCGGTTAGTGGCACTTCTTTCTTGGTGCAGGGGTGAACTTTCGCGATACGCCCTAAACGCTACCTCTAATCGATCACCACCGCCGTGTGAGTTTTCAGCGTACGGATTGTAACAAGGCCTACCCTATAAGTCATTGACAAATCATTTACTGCAGAACATCCTCTGTCGGCTTCGAGCATACTCATGTCGAGCGCAGCTGTAGCTCGCGACAAAGCTGCCCGGTACAATCGTCCTTCTCGCATCTACGTTATGTGGTTGGGGTGGACGGGGATATCCGGGTGCGCAGCGTCAACCAATGCGTGTTACCTTTCGTTGATCACCGGTGAAAAGATTTCGCATAGACATTTACTTCGGTAGAGCAATTTTCTCATTGTGCTTGGATAGATAATGGTGTTGAATTCCACAGCTGAGAGAACGAAATTTGTGCACTGAGTGCTCATTTCTCTCTCTCTCTCCCTTTGTATCTGTACTCGGTTTATGGCGACACTGCGGTCAGCGCCGCAGCACGCGTACCTTTCTAATCGCAAGCAACTTTAACAGGTTGCGCATGCTATATGCATTAGAAAGGGCTGAGCCGTACTCCCTGCAGGGTTGCAGGAAATAGCGCCCCTTTCTTCACGATCACTCTCTCTCTCTCGTCCGATATATATATATATATATATATATATATATATATATATATATATATATATATTCATTAGCTTCTAAAGTTGATTGCGCACTAATTGCGCACCGATTAGCCATATTTAGGTCCACAATTATCAATCTCTCGCTAAGTTCAGTCCTGAACAAGCAACATGCCGTCATAACGCTTCCCATACGATCACTATGAACCAAGTTCGGGTGGATACAGATGGTCCCAAATAAATGCGAACATTATTGGTATGGGTCTCCTATACTGGTGTTAGGCAAAGAGGTTTATATCCGTGAAGTTATGCTCAAGTTATTTGTCACCTGTGAATGCATGCAAGCGTCTGTGCCCGACACCCTTCTGCTAGAAGCGGCTACGATGCTTGCCGCAGATAACTATACGTGCATACTCTGTTTGAGATCGGGGCTGACGTACCCTGGTGCACGAATAGCACATGCGTTTCCCGTGCAAATAGCAAAGCACTGCGGGACAGCGCTTATCCGCCTGACCTTTTCCTCCTTTCTGCGCTGTCTTTATACGAAAGCCAGGTACGTATATCCAAATTCGTCCAACTTTTCATCATATACCAGTGGTCATTTTCACACGAAAAACAGGATTCGAAGTTAAAAACACCGGTCAGGCATTTTCGCCGACGGTAATTGCAGTGCTTCACCAGAATCGCGATGTTGTTAGAGAGTAGGAGACGGTGGAAATGTTTCTTGAGGTGAGGTAGAGAATAAGCGGGGACAGGTAACAGGCTCTCGGAGGAGTGCGCAGAGGTCATGATGGGAATAGCTCGTTCATTTATCTACTGAAGAGCGGCGCAAACGCAATGCGTGTTCTTTTTTTTTTTTCTCTCAAATTTTGCACTAAAAAAAAAAATCGTGACTGAGAAAGACCTGCCTTATGGTACGCACGGTTACACCCCGCGTGTCTATCGCCTAATGCGACCTACCAAAAGTTAAGGCAGCTGAACGTCCGCACAAAGTGCGGCCTGTTCGTGATTTGGCGTAAGCGGGTGATTGGTGTGCGGGAATTGGCTTGGAAGGGTTGGAGTCACTATCCACTCACCGTGCTTCCATGATTGTTCTGGGCTGTCGCCGGCTCCAGACCGCTTTGCAGCAGCAGGAAAGCGGCCACGAGGATCAGCTGCAATGAAAACAAAGCTCGTCGCAGCCCCAAAATGTTCGAGCCCGTGTGTGTGTGCTGGGGGGGGGGGGGGGGGGGGAGCGAAGGAGGGGGAAGCATGATGCAGCTCAAGTGTGGCAACCCACAGCACGATGCTGCACCTTCACCTCTATGTTTATGCAAACAATAGCAGTTTTTACCATATTTCAAACATACAGACATGGTTACTTAGTCCTCGTGCGTGGAGGTCCTGTTTCTGGCATCTAACGGGGCAGTTGTTCACTAAAATTGATTTTTCACGTTCGTAACATACCCTAACCGTACTAAGAACCGACTTGCAAATGGATTATGCCCTTGATCGGCCTTAGAATCTTAGGAGATTAAGGGTGAGCATGTTATCCATGGGTCAAACTAGCACTACACGTGCAGAAATATTTACTGTGTACGAAGCTTTCTCCACACTGTTCAGGAGTGCTGCCGTATATACAGTCAAAATGTTTCAGTTACAAGTCATTTGGTATGCTCTAAGAGCTCGTACTATCCCAGCATCTTTATTATAGTATGCCGTTTGACTCGCTTATTCATTTCGTCGCAAAAAGAAAGTTTGATAATGCGGCGGAAATACAAGCGAGTTTTGTTGAACTCTATCTGCGCAGTGAAAGCATTTTAATGTTTTCCGTTGTATTCGGAATATTTTAACGTGTGAGCGTTTAAGCTTTGATCTCCGACGACATTCCAGAGCACCTGTAACTGAAGCCATCACTGGCAAACATTTACATTAAAAATTAATGCGGAAAAAAATTCGGTCAAGGATATCAATTCATCCGTGTGCCGTTGTTGCTTCGGTGGTGTGGTAATGTTAACAAAATCTAGCTAACTAGTTCGCCGCTCGTTTTCCTCCTTCGCTTTCTATTTTTTTCTGTCTTTTCTTCTTCATTTCTTACTTTCTTACTTTACCTCGCCTTGCCCTACGCACAGATTTTTTTTTTTACACAGTTCGGTCTCACATTGTTCAACACTGAAACGTGTTCTAAACACTGCACAGTTCGTATAGAACCTCCGGAACGAATCTGGGTGTATGAGTAAGCCCCTTGGATCCCCATATTTATCTCCGTCGCACGGCGAGCGCCTCGAATTTGGTGACGTGAGGTACCATACTATAGGGTCTATTGACCAGTCGCCTGGTCCCATGATCTCCTGCGGTTAAAAAGGATATTCTACATCTGCAGTCGCCGCCTCGGCCGGGATTGGCGCTGCCCAACACACCCAAGGCTTCTTTAGTATGCACAAGCACCCAAGAAAGCGGGGGAGGGGTCGCCTCGGCGGTAGCCTAATTGATACAACTACGCACGCGTAATGCGGAAAAAAGTGGGTTCGGCTCCAACGTGCGGCACGCCATCTTCTCGTCCACTCTCATTTCCCTCTACTTAATTATTTATGCATTTCACGTGAACTATAACAGTTAGCTCTCCCTGTGTTTTCTCTGACTTCATTGCCAGTCAATTCGTACAATTGTTGTGACTGACTTTATAATGGGCAGGTGCTTGAATCACTGTGAGCTTGTAACACGGCACGCTATACCACGACATGTCCCGTTGAGGCCCATCATCTGCAGTTTGTGCATTCACCTGCCTAGTTTACGAAACGAACATCATGGCACATTTTCGTTTTACTTCTAGAACGAGAATGGGCCTCGTGCGATTTCGTAAAATAGCGCTGAGTCTCAGGTGGGCGTTGGACATTGGACATTGTGTTACGACTGTGACTTTCACACGTCATTCTGTTTGTTTCGCCCCTCGACTGGCTGAGGGCGTCGTTCTGTAATGGCTTCGTTTTTGGCTTTGAGATTACTTGTATTTAGTACCTTCGCTGGTAATGCGCCTTGCTTTGGAATACACGTGGCAACGTATGCAGTCATTTATCGGACGAGTTTGTCAATGCGGACGCCATGCGTTTGTGTGGCGAAAAACGAATGGGCTTAAACTGTGTCGTAATCAAAGTCTTCGTACGCGACAGCTGTTGGAAGAAGTTATCAATGCAAGCCGAACGAGCACGACGCCCTCAGCCAGTCGAGGGGCGAAACAAACAGAATGACGTATGAAAGTCGCAGTCGTAACACAGTGTCCAATGATGTTAACGCCCACTTGAAATTCAGCGCTATTTTACGAAATCGCACGAGGCCCATTCTCGTGTATGCCTCCTATGTTGTGTCTCGTATCGTCCTAGAGTTTCATCTCGACCATCCCGTTTAGAATAAACAGAACAAGAAGATAGTAAGAAATAAATGAGGATGAATGAATAACGAAAAATTCAGCGACGATTTAACGGTGAATTTGAAAGAAATGCGTTAGCATTATGTCGCATCTCTTTTAATCCCCGGATCCATGAGTTAAGCGGCGTTCACCACATTGCGAAGTGTTGTTCAGGAGCTCACGCGACACACGTCCTACCTTTTCGAGGAGCGAAGTGCCACGGTGGTTCGGAGCAGACCGCCTTCCGCTTTCCCATCTCCTCTCCATCTCTACCACGTGACCGGCTTCCCGCACTTCACACGCATACACCTTTTTTCCACTCTGACATTCCTAATGCTAACATGGAGCGATGGTTGCAGTAAACATGAGATCGTCGTGGCCAACACAGCAATGTGGTAGCGTGCAGTTGCTATTGATACTGCGAAGTGTGTCTGAGCACTGCGTCACACCGATACATATTCAAACGCTCTCTTACGCGCTCTTCAACAACGTACGCGCGGACCCAATATGAACTCTTCCTCCGACATCCATTCTTTCTCACCACGATCGAAGCTTTCCGGCTGAGAACGCGAACTTTTAATTTCTCCTTCGCCGTAGCGTAATCTCGATATCGCTGTTCCTATACAGGTTGATTCCAAGCCGAGCAAAGAACGGCCGCTGGTGCAACTTACGTAATATGTACAGGTGTGACACGGGCCTATACATGTCTCTTTCTGTGAACCCCACTATATATATAGAGTGATACTCTTCTCGCCGTGCAAAAGAAGGCGTGAATGAACCGAAACCTTGAGCGTCACGGGCACCAGATAGATACATCGGGTGCGTACACCGTGTTGCGTGGGTCTCAGCGTCATCATCGCTGCGTCCTCTCCCGTAAGGGCCTTTTTGGGGGTCCCTCCATTCCGCGCCCTCGTGCTTCACACCCATACACCGGTCACACTTTACGCCCTTTTTTTCACTATAGGACGTGAGCTATTTAAAGCACTCTCCTTTCTCTCCTTTCTCACGCACACCTTCATCCATACAACCTCGTCACGCTTTTCAAGGACGCCGGAGCGGGGCTCCAAAGGTGTCCCGATCGTGGAGCTGCGATAAATAGCGACGCAGCGGGCTGCGGCAGCGCGGCGGCAAAGTGTGACCACCCCCCGACTACGCTCTGCGTCGTGGGCGAACACCGTGCCGTGCCGCTTCGCGTTCCCAGTGCGTGCGCTAGCGGCCGCGCGTACGCGGGTGTGTGGGTTCGTGAATCGTTAATCTGGGCCGGATGCGAGCGAGTGACGTCGTTGCAGCAGGCGACGCAGCGGCGGGACGCGGGAGTTGGCGAGAGTGGCGGAAGGAAAATAAGTCGCGGGGGTTTGAAAAAAGAGACGGATTGAAGTCGGCCGGGGTCTGCGACGGGAGACGGCGGTGGTGGCAGCCGGTGGTGTTCTTTCTCCCGAGCGCAACCCTTTCGCCCACGGTTGTAGTGCGTGGGGTCCGCACACAAACGACGACACTCGCGAATGCGGCTTTTGTCGCGAATCGCTTCGAATATTGCTGGTTCGGAGAGGCTTCCAGCCGTATTTCT
This sequence comes from Dermacentor silvarum, assembly GCF_013339745.2. Taxonomy (NCBI): domain Eukaryota; kingdom Metazoa; phylum Arthropoda; class Arachnida; order Ixodida; family Ixodidae; genus Dermacentor; species Dermacentor silvarum. The sequence continues at coordinate 70,903,845 of NC_051161.1, forward strand.
TTACGTACGAGATCATGCATCACCTCGTTGATGTTGATGAGGATGGTAATAATAATAATAATAATAATAATAATAATAATAATAATAATAATAATAATAATAATAATAATAATAATAATAATAATAATAATAATAATAATAATAATAATAATAATAATGCTAACAATCTTTAAAACAAGTCCTAATGAGTCAGCTGTGCCTGTAAGCGCCGCCGGGCAGTGAATGTTTATGTCCAAATGCTCGTGTACAACCACACTGATAAGTATGACCTGTAAATCATTAAGAAGGCAGATGATTAATTATCAGACGCTTCTGACAAATGTCTTACCATGACAAATTGCTGACAAATGGCTTACCGTCTTACCATGGGTGTTAGATACCATGCCCTTCTGACGCCCATGGTAAGATGGCCTTCCATAGTATTAGGTGCTCTTTTGTTTTCTTTTGCTGTTCTATGGTGCTTCGGAGACTATTCAACGCCCGGAAAAAAACGTAGAATACAACTTCACGACACCGATGGGTGAAGTGTTTCTAAGCACGCGGTCGCATGTATTTTTAAGGCACAGTTTTCTCTTAAAACAAGCATTAAAATATTCACAAAACTGACACACATAAGCCAAAGGCATCTCTCCTTCTTCTCACCGTCGCCGTGAGGTTCCGTATAGAGTCCAACGGCGATGAAATCGTCGCCGCGCGCCGTATACGCTGTAAGTGCGAGTGAAAGGGCGCGAGGGACGCGCTCTTTCACGGGGAACGAACGCACGGCGGAGAGCAAACGCGCGTTCCCTGAAGGGCTGCAGAATTAGGCGTCTCTTTCCTCCTTTACAATCACCATATATATATAGAGAGAGAGAAAACGCGACTTCTTCCCTCGCGCGAAAGGCCGACACAGATATCACAATTCGGTGCATTGCATCTAAAAGTACATCTAAAGCGGTCTATATATATATATGTATATAATAAACCTAAGATAACCGCGAAGTTGTGCTTCTGATTTTTCTATATATATATATATATATATATATATATATATATATATATATATATATATTACACATAAATCTTAAAAAATTGTGTAAGTTGGAAATACAGCTTTTGCGGAACCCTTGAATGCAACTTAACGAGTTGACGTAAGCTATCAATTGATACAAATGATTTTGGGCGCTTTGAATGATCTAATGAATGCCGTTTACAAAACCACGATAGCTGTTCTTGATGCAGAGCTATAAACTTGCAAACTCCCTGCTATTTTTTTCGAACTTTCGAATTTCAGTAACTTCTTTTTAAAAATTGGGAGGACGCTTAAGCTTCGCTTTTAAGAGTGGAACGCGATAACATTCAAAGATCCCTGGCGGTTACTCATGGTTCCCGACGACTGCAGCTTATGCAACCGTAATGGTTACTGACAAACACTGGCGGCGAACGCTATGCACGTAGGCGAGCTTTCTGGTGGAAACGCGGCCCCTTGCGTGGGCCGATCCCGGAGATAGTGCACAACCGCGCCAAAGAAATTACATCATTTCAGGTTTCCGTATTAGGTTCGCACTTTTAATGCTTCAGTCTGAGATTTACCATAAAAGGCATGCGCGGTGGGTGTTTTGTTTCACGACATTTGTTTGTGGATGGTCATTCTCAAAATTCTGACGAATAGCTTTGCCAAGAATGCAAAGCAAGGTATGAGCAACATTAATGATATAATGCTGTGGCGTGGTTGGGAATTATTTTCTCGGCCGCGAGCGCCCATGCAGACTCCGATGCCGGATTTTCGGCGACACGGGGCCCTAAATTGAAATTTCACTTCCCACAGTGACTACAATTTAACTTTCTCTCTGAAACGCAACAGACCTCATTAAAGTTGGTCCAGGGGTTGCCTCTGAAAAGCGCTTCTGCGTTCTACATCTATTTGAATAGGCCACATCAGAGTTGGGTCTGAGCTAAAGCTTCCTCCTAAATGCGACGCTCACGGCTCAAAAACGACGGCAAAGGGTGTGAGCACTCTTAATAAAGTACTACAATAGCTTATCGGGAACGACCTCCAATGTGGAGCCGGTAGAACGGGATGGCAGAAACAAAAAATACATGTTAACGGCTAAAGAACTGCGCAAAGAAGGTGTTGTCTAGCCGGGTTACGGGTTTGCAAGATAACCTTTAAGTTTATCATCTTAATAATTACGTTTCGAAGGAAACAAAAATTGCATTTGAGGCATGAGCAGTGAAGCATTGACGGGCTCGAACTCCTAGGACGGTGCTCCGAACATACACGCAAGGGACATGTTGCCACGATGCAGCATGATACATGACTGCTAAAACAGCGCTTGCACGTAGGCTCCCTACTGCTGCGCAGCAAACAGCGCCCACAACGGTGGTGAAATGGTAACAATGGCAACGCTTATAGGGACGTTGCACCTAAAGATGGTGCTTGAGATGAGAACTCCGGAAAACCGTCGGTGTTAATAAGACGCCAGAGCCGATTGGATAACGTTAGCTTGACATTCACTGCTTATTTCGCTTGGAGAGCAGTGCATACACACAGCAGCTCGGCAGGAACTCTAGTGTGTTTATATAGTATGGGTGAGCACAACGCTGCTGCCCTGCTGGCTCCGGCACCGATGCGACTGAGCGTAGCGTTGAAGGTTCGTCGACTTCGCTTCATCGTTTTAGGGGCGAAGCTCCTTATAGCGGCACCCGTTCGTCCCCGTCGTAGTAGGTAGCCGCGTCTAGTTTTATGAATTGCTCAATAGATGGCGTTGTGTGTCCGTATATGTATGTATACCCATATATACATATATATGTATACGTATAGTATAACCGGAAGCCGACTTCCACTTCCGGTTCCGCTTCCGGTCCCGGAAGCCAGCTTCCGGCTTCCGGAGAACGCTTCCGGCGTTTTATGAAAAAAAAAATTCCGAAAGTTGTGTTCGTAGCGCGGAATCGAACCAGGGACCCCTCGCTTCCGTGCGCGCGGCATTAGCCCACTACGCCACGAAGCGCACATAGACACACGCACCACGATGGCAGTAAATACCCAACATTAACGAAAGGCCGCGTTTCTAGCGCGCTTCTAACGCGTTTGTGCTAGCGCGTTACGGCCCGTGTAAGAAGCTGGTGTAAGACGCTGTGGCCTCTCCGCCTTACCTTCAACGCGTTTCGAACGCGCTGCCCAAGGCGGTGGCAAGTCAAGTTCAAGTCGAGGAGCGTTTGTGAATACGGAGGGGTATAGTCTCTCAGCAGTCATGTGATGGCGTCGGCAAACGCGGTGCACGTTCCGGCATGTGTAAATGGCTGCGTAAGACGCTGTGGCCGCTCCCCCTTACTAGAGAGTACTACACGTTTCTAAGGCGTTTGTGCTAGCGTCCCCTTAAGCGGGAGGTCCGATGATTCCCTCCGGAGCTTCGCCCGCTCATCATCATTCACCCCGTGGATATGCTGTGATTTTTTTACAGCCAAGCGCGCTCCACTTCTCTGATGAACCTCTATCATGTAGTTCCAGGTGCAAGCCGTCCATGCACCGTTGAACGGTACAGCCCTACAACGTCGGCGCCTACGGCGCTTTGCGGCGAAGCTGTGTAGGATCCCGGGTCGCTGCTGGCCAGCGAGGCTTTGGACGATTAGCTTAGCCTGATTGACAGGGCACGCAGGATGGCGACGGCGAGCGGAGCCCTGAACTGAGCCCCGCCTACCGCAAGACCAAGAGCATCCGATCTTCGAGGACTCACCGCGAATCTTACTATCACTCAATAAAATTTTCCATCCATCCATCCGGGATTTCTTTGTATCTGTCGAAATGCACGCATTGTTTGGAATATAGGCTAGACAAATAACTGATAAGACAAGAACTGGGTGCGAAGTTCTTTTTTGGACTCGTTATGTTTTTGCTAAAAAAAGATTGAGTTTGGAAGTACGGGTGTAGGTGTGGTTAGAATGCCATGGAACTGCCTGGATATTGATGTATGCAAAAGTGCACAAGAACGCAAAAGTGTTGATCGCTCTGCTTGAAACATAGCCGATAACCGACAATTTATTCCCTTTGATATTTCTTTAGTTTGCGAGGTCAATAGACAAGGATTTAGACTGTATATCCTGCTGCTGCTGCTGCTACTACTACTACTACTACTACTACTACTACTAATAATAATAATAATAATAATAATAATAATAATAATAATAATAATAATAACCTTCTCCTCCTCCCCTGCTGCTCTCCCCTGTTTATTTCACGACACATCCGAGTGTGATCTTCATGTGTGTCTTGAGTGGTACTCTACAGTTGTGCTTCGCGCTGTTTTACTTCACCTCGTCTGTGTTTCTTCCTATTCCCATTTTGCTTCCCTTTCCTATCGCATATATATATATATATATATATATATATATATATATATATATATATATATATAGGGGGGGGAGTTGCTGTGTACCGCCAGGCGGAAGTTCCCCGCCTACCTTCAAGTCGTTTCTTTATTTTTACACATAATAATATTCGGATATCTGAGGCTGTGGTGCAGTGTCAACGAGGCGTGTTTATTTTTATTTTTTTACACCATTATCTGGCGTCTGCCTACGCATAGACCGCGTCAGTTCTCTCTGTGGCTCTTTTCCTGCCCGCTTGCCAAGATGGCGATTGCTCGCTAATGCGCGTTACTTCTTGCACGTGCAAACAAAATCTACCGCAACACAACAAGGTCACGCTTCCGTCGTTCCCAGGCAACTTGGCGAAACAGAACCAAAGCAAAAGCATACGGTGAGACCAGGCGACTGACTTCAGACTCGAGAGCCGGGCACGAAATAACGGCAAGCGCATAACGGCGGCCTCCTATTTGAAGGCGCGTTTCGCTCTCTCTCCTTCAATTTACCGGACCACGACCGCTGGACGACCTTGGCAGCGGCCCGCTGGTGGGTGACCAAATGGACGCTCCCGCACGCCTGCATCGGTCCCCTTCTAAATAACTCCGGACACTCCGGTGCTGCTATTCATGACTGCCCTATCTGGGTTATACATCACTGTTCGTGTCACGTAAAATCAACGGTTGCGTGATGATTGTCCAGATAAGCGTGATGTTGGGTGTCGAGTACGAGAGCGCGGGGAGGCAGCGGGTGAGCTGGAGCGAGTTTGAGCACCAGTGATTGGTCGGTGATGTGGTTACCAAGCAGGGCAAGCGAAGAAGGGGCGAAGGGGGTGATGCGTTTAATGCCGTGCGTCTCGGTATTGGTAGAGTCGGCGACACATGCTACTCGAAACACCAGTATAGCTCAGCTTCCTGATCTCGTATTCACAAAACTTCCTTACGCTAGAATGGTTCATAAGAGCGAATTCCCGCTTACTCTGACGCTGGCCATATTATTAGCGATGGCATCTGGCCAATTTCAAGCATCACTTACGAACCAAAGAAATTGTGAACTTGGACCCATTTTGGGAACTTCGACCACCGCTTGAACCGCCGACCTATAGTTGACAGGGTATTGCGGGTAGAGCACTGCACGGGCCGATTTTTGCGGCCCGGGCCCGGCCCGGGCCCGTTTTTACATTGGGTGGCCCGCCCGAGCCCGATCAAAACTTTTATGGCGAGACCCGGGCCCGGCCCGGGCCCGGAAATAATCTACGTTACCCGCCCGGCCCGGCCCGCCACCCCTTTACCCTAAGCCCGAGCCCGGCCCGAGCCCGGCTCGAGCCCGGCTCGAAACCAGCCCGAACCCGGCCCGAGTCCGAAAAATACATGTTTTTCAGAGTTGAGAAGCCCGAGAATAACTCGCAGAAAGCCCGAGCCCGGCCCGGGCCCGCGTCAAAAAACCTGAGCCCGGCCCGGGTCCGGGTCAAAAAGCACACGCCGTGCCCGAGCCCGGCCCGAGCCCGTGAAAAAACTGCTCTACCCGGCCCGACCCGGCCCACGGGCCGGGCCGGGCCCGGGCTTTCGGGTAAGCCCGAGCCCGTGCAGTGCTCTAATTGCGGGATTCTCGAGTATTCTCGGATGCTCGCAGAGTGCGAGATACCATTATCGACAGCCGCATCATGGAAGTCGCTGAACAAATACTATTTTTACCTCCTCTTCCCCCGTACCCCAGTGTAGGGTACGAAAACGGATTTACCGTTCTGGTTAATATCCCCATCTTTATCATTTCGTATTTTTCACACACACACACACACACACACACACACACACACACACACACACACACACACATATATATATATATATATATATATATATATATATATATATATATATACATATTTTATCGGGCGAGGAGGAAAGGATACGCAGCTAGCCTTTCCTCCTCTCTGGCTTGTCCAAGTCGGCGCGGCGCTGCTTGAATATGTGGCGGTATCCTAAAGGGTTGCAGAAAATAGCGCCTCTTCCTCTTCACAACCATTATCTCACTGCTGCCATCGCGTGCTGCGGCACAATTTGAAGATGTTTTAGCTCGTTCTCCGTGAAACTTGCGCGATTTTAGTTCACGCGAGGGCGTCGCAGAACCACAGTGTAGCCTTTCGGCGCCGCAGTAACAATAGTATGCAAATATTTCGCTTGGCTGCGCAAACATGCCAGGTGCATCATCAGCCGCGGTGTGTGTATGTGTTGTGACCTATTTTAGTTTCATCGGTTTTTACTCAACGCGGAAAGCCGGGGTCTGTAAATTGCCAGCGTGAATTGGTAAATATTCTCACTATCTCGTTGCTTGGCGTGGGAACTATAAAGTATAAGAGTGCTAGTGTACGGCCAACACAATGAAATCTCGAAACGTCTAAGCGTTAATTGTTACGAAAAACTGGTGTCAGCCACCGGCATCTTTATCACGCTTTTCAAGTCTAGTAGACTTAACCTCACTATGCGATGTCTACGTTAGCCTCCTTAATGAGGCCGATGGTGCGGCTCAACAAAGCGATCGGTGCGTTTTGGTAAATGCGGATGCTAAAAATAAGTTTGGTGCTTTGGCATGGCATGTTTGCCCTGCAAAGCAGTAATATCCAGAGCGATCGCGTAAGAACAGTCCGACGGCTATTTGTGAGGACACAGTTTCCGTAAAACGGGGGAGTACGTCGGAGAGGACGGATTGAACAAGGTCGAAAAAGAAGAAGGAAAAAAGTTATTTTCATTCTACTCATTCTCAAAAAAGAACAAAAAACAATAATAATAATAATAATAATAATAATAATAATAATAATAATAATAATAATAATAATAATAATAATAATAATAATAATAATAATAATAAACCATGCACTGGCTCAAGCCACAATAAGCCCTGGCATGGTCATGTCGCATGCTCGTACCATGCGTTATATTCATGGTGTCCCCACTATCATGCACCAAGATTAAAAAATATGCAGATGCCACGTAGCGGACAGAACTAAGGTAATATTGTTTTCCGTCGCTTGGAGCTACTCAGATTATTTTTGTTTGCATTGTGCCTAATGGCGTAATTAGTCTTGATTAATTAATCAACTCCTCAATTATTATACTTAGATTAAAAGTGCCAATTAGAAAATTGTAGAGCAACCTGAAAAACTCCCGATACAGCTTTCTCTTGCTCAATACGTGCTACATAATTTTTTTTTTCGAGCGTTAAAGAAGCCCGCGAGTGCACGCAAACTTGCCGCGCGACTGGCCACTCGAAGCACAGTCCATGTAATTGAGCAACAGGACAACAAGGTGAGAGCAGGAGCCAACGTATACGTCGCCTTGAAGGAGACAAGTCCACTTGTCGAAACGTTGGCTCCTGCTCGCCCCTTGTTCTCGTGTTGCTCATCGTCTTGAATTTCCATCTCCCGCATGCCCCGTCTATTCCATGTAATTATAATATACGAAAAGTTGGTAATGGAATACACCGGAGTACAACAACCGACGCCGATATAGGCCAGGGACCCGGATATGATATGACAACTTTCACCTGGTTTTACTCGTCGGGAAGAAACGTTACCGTACCGCCTGCCACAAGGACTTTCTTGCACGAAAGTTTACGCATTCGTAATTTAGGCTAGCCGATAGTGCCAACTGTAAAACATGTGGCACAGAAGAAACGATAGAACATCTCCTGATTGACCACCCAACTTTGAGAGGATTGCCCTTCGGACAGCTTTAGGACACTTAGACTACATGCCTTTCACAGGAAGAGATGATATTTGGACCGTGTCCCCGTGCATCTGCGATGTATAAAGCCACGAAAGCGATGCTACGGTTCTTGAAAAGCACCAGCCTCTATGACCGGTTGTGATGAATGCTTGACTGTGTGTGTATAGGGCAAAGTCCGAGCTTCTCTCTTCCTTCTCTTATTTATGTCTCCTTTTCCCTTTCCCCAATTGAAGGTAGCCTACTAGGCTACCTCCCTACTTTTACATTATGACCTCTCTCTCTGAGCGTGAAGTGAAGCGTGCAAGCGCTTCATCGGGCACCAGCTGAACCAATTTGGTCAAATTTGTTGCCATTTAAAAAAGGAGGCTGAAGTGTACGACTAGTGCAATAATTCGTTTTTTTTAAGTGTTTGTTTGGAATAAATTACCGAAAGTCGATACACATAGTGAAAAAAAAAAGGTTGAAAGTTTCTTACTGCACATAGCTCAGCACCAAACATAAAAATCGTACTTCTGCACACTATCTTTTGAATCTATACGTTGACGAAATATGGCGTATTAGTTTAGTTCTCGTGAAAGTGGTAAGTTGTTCGTGTAAATTTGGTAAACGTCCTACTCACAAATACTGGTATAATTCTGAGTACATGTCATTGGTTGATTCATTAGGTAATGTGTGTTGCGACCCTCGCAACACACATCGAAGCTGTTGCTCACTGCCTGCGACTGAGCACTGTATACATAAGTTTTGAACAACGCGTGTTACGGATAAAGAGTATACCGCAGGAATGCGTGAAATGACTTCCGCTGCGCGCAAAAGGGTAGCATCTATAGTTATTACGCCGCACAGTTAAAGTAATTGGCCGCAGCGCTGTTAACAAAAATCTCACAAAGAAACTGAGGGCCGCGTAACGATCGAGTGACACAATTGGAAATGGTACCCGTAAAGCTAAGTGCTAAAACGTCGATGGTGTGGATAAGAGAGAAATAACACCAGTGTAGCGCATATTCTAGTTGACATTAAGAGGAAGTAGTGGAATTGATCAAGTCGTGTAATTTGTAGAAAAGATAACTAGGAGCCTATTAGTGAAGCAGAATAGGTGGCAAGGGAGAAACAACGCACTCGAGGACGGCTGAGGATGGTCTAGTAAAAAAATGTCGCAGTTTCACCCGAAAGGAGAAGCATTAATTGCGATAGCAAATTAGTAGAGAGCTATATGGAGTGGGGATAGTAGTTTATCGGCTGCATAAACTTGGACACATTAGCTTACTAAATGAATTAAAAAGCGTGGCGTCAGCGCGCACAAGCAAACATGAATAGATCACACTCGATGACCGCAGACAACCACTGTCAAAGCGGTGGCGTGAACAAGCGCGGCCGCCGCAGCGAGGGAAGGTTCGTGTGGTCTATCGCTTCAACGGAAACTGAGCGGCGAAAGCACAGCGCATACAAAGGTCAGAGCCGTCTGGAGATCGCTCTCAAGATGCGGTGCGCGACAGCCCGCACCGGCGCAAAGTACGCAGTTGTTAGAAGAGTAGAAGCACCCCCTCCCCCTTTCTCCCACGCTGCCTTCCCGCTTTCATCCTTTCGCGTGGAAGATTGCGTCGCCAGTTCCCCTTGCGCCCGGTTGCAATATACGCATTTAGTGCCGCCGCACAGCGTCACCCCCTCCCTCTCTCCCATGCCGCCACGGCCTTTCGCGCAACGGAAGAAGTCGCGTTTGCTCACCGCCGTACGTTCGCTCTCCGTGTAAGAGCGCGTCCCCCGCGCACTTTCACTCGCACATACGGCGCGCGGCGACGATTTTATCGCCCTTCCACTTCATACGGAACCTCACGGCGGTGGCGGTGGCGACGACGACGGCAACGCCGGCGGAAGACCAGAAATCTGCTTGAAGGGTATACTTCCAATTTCGGCACCACGTATACACGAGGACCTTCGCGGCAAAGTCTCTTCGCCTCGTTTTGACGAGAACGAGCTGAACTGTAAGCCCGGCGTCGACGGCGAGCTGCGGCTTGTAATGCTCTCTGCACAGCAGGCTCCTGAGCCTGATGATGCCTAGTTGTAGCCGCTCACGTAGCTGTACGATTCGCTTCTTCAGCAGCGATTCGTACCTTGCGAGGAGACGCCATAACGTGTACCGAAGAGGTATCCAGAATACGTGGCGCACATCTCACATCCCTTGACTGGTGGCATGGTACGTTGTTGTTGTTGATGATCATGATCATGATTGTTTATTAGAATCTTCAAAACGGGCTGGTGACAAATAGTCACCTAGCTTGCTTGAGTAAACCACTTCCAGTTACATGCATCATGCAATTGCTATATGCAACGCGCATATCGGGCATGCTGCGTTTGCAGGCACCTTAACTAGATGGCACCACCATACTGGCGGAGGCTTCGGCAGCTCGGGATCGCGTTGATTGCGCGCCTCGTCTGAATCGCATCTCGACGTCTGCGCCTGCGCAAGCGGCGTTTGCAGGCACCTTACCTAGATGGCGCCACCATACTGGCGGAGGCTCGGGTCGTCTGCGCCTGCGCGCCTGCCTAGGGCGCGTTTATAGGGTATTTTCCCGCTGCCTGATAGTAAGCGCTTGCGTGGCTCAGTGGTAAAGTATCCGACTCCTGCGCAGCGGGCCTGGGTTCTTTCCTGGAGGGGATCGGGTACTTTTTCTCGCATTTCCGGCAATATCGGTTACCTTCACCGGCGGCGGCGGACACCATCGCGAACCGGAGTGGCTATTGGAATGAGTCCATAACAGCTTACGCTGTAAAAAGCAAGAAAGCGTAGGGAGGAGTCTGATGCGGCGAGACAATGGGCTATTACAGATCGATGGGAGGGACCGTCCTGCTGTGGATGTGAAAGAGTCTGACGATAATGATGAATCGAGGCAGCACCGTTACGACGTAAGTGGTCAAAGAAAGAAAAAAAAACGCCATGAGGTCGCGCAGACTCATATTTTCAAAGGAAATATTTTATTGTCAAGGAAATTATTAGGAGCACATTTGATTTGGCATGTATTTTTACATCGTACAACCCATTGTTTCCGTATGGATACTCTAATTTAGTCTCCGCCACCGAATCGCTAAGTAAATTCGGTGGTTTAAAATGAAGATCAGCGTTGGTTTTAAAGGAAAAAAAAGCCTCATTGCACGAAAGACAGTCTTGTGTGCTCTATGTGGGGAGGGGAGGGGGGCTTATTGCCGCAACTAAAAATTTCATCTACCAACTCAGCGATCTAATACAGTCATAGCCAGTGAACCGTTGTAGCACCACAGGAAAACACGGGAAAAGGAAATATGCAGTTTTGTTCGAACCGCGAAGCATTGAGAGCGATAGCAAGGTTTACAGCGTTGCGCTGGAGTTCCTCAGGCGGTGTCCTCAGAATATACGCGGTGGCGACATGCTGGTGCTGCATGTCACGCATGCAAACTTCTCTTGCGCATCAGAGACAGCGCCCTGGCAGCAATCAGGCGTCTCACAATGCTGACGCGATGAGGAGCGCCGCCGCTGTCGGTTCTGTTCAGCAGCACCGCTAGTGTTTGTGCCTACAACGCTCATTACAGCAGTGGGAGGCACACTGCGGTCTTGGCTGCGCTGCAGAGTCGATTGAGCGGAGCACGAGGACTTGACTTCCTCGTTTTTGCAGCCAAATGCACCGCGCGTCTCTCGGTTCCCTGGAGAGTTTTTAACCCTAGGCGTGCGGGTGACGCATGCGCCGTTGACGTCGTGACAGCATGACGACGACTAGACCGATGGCGCGAGTACACCTCGAGCGTCCATGTAATCGCCATCGCAAAAAAAGAAAAATGAACAAAGACAGAAAGGACGTAAAAACGAAAGTAGCTCGAGATGTGCGGCTTCAGCTCGGGAGTTCGTATAGAAATACGCGGGAAGGAAGAAGTCGTTTTTCTAGCCTACCTCTGCACCGGAAAATTGATGATATTTGTTGTATCTAAAAGAAAGAAATCAGAATCTAGTAAGTGTATTAACTTAATCTTCAAGTTGATGCCATCAATATGTTTAAAGAAATCCTTGAAAATAGCAAAATTTGAAAAAGCTCAAGCACGAAGTTTAAAACTTCGTAACTCTGCAGTAGAATATAATATCAGAATTTTGTAATCGGCACCTATTATTACACCTAAAGATGAAAAAAAAATGTATTGTATCCCACTCTCAAGTATGGCGCTAATTTGTGAGTAGAGCTTCTCCAAAACCTTCATTAGCATTTAACATTTTCGCGTAAGTTTTAAGTTCGTATATGGAATTTGACCTATTTAGACGCTCCAGCAGATGCACTTTACAGAACTTCGAATTATTATTTTTGGTGCTGAGTTAAGGATTTTCAAACTTCATGATTCTATCTTTTTGAAACTTACTGATTTTCGGCAATGTTTGTTAAAAAAAACCGAAGTCCTAAATTAAAATTCTGGAGCCGAATTCACAAAGGTTTTTGTTCGTAAGAAGGTTTTCTGATTGGTTGGCGGCCTTCAATAATGATATGTTTGCTGTCGCTACTGGACTGTTCTTGTTCTTACGAACTCTACTAGCGTAAGAAACTTTTGTGAATACGGGCCCTGATTCTTAGGCAAGTCCTCAGCTCTTGGCAGTGTCTTATTCTTCACCGTCGCGATCGACAACGGGACAATATTCGGGATTAATATTTGATGCAATCGTTCCGGAAAAACCCACCGAACCGTTTCGGAGAAACGATCGGAAATCATCGAATAAAAATGAAGGAATTGAATTGAAGGCATTGGAAATTATTGAAGCCGTATATGCATGGCAACGCGCAGGGAATCCCACGAGAATATTCGTCGAAGTGCATGTCTACAGGACCAGCGTCGCAACGGGCTATACATGGAGCCGGTGTCCCGGAATTACGACTCACCCTGTCTTCTCGCATGGTGGCCGTCGTTGCTCGTCGTCGATCGAGCCCCGCGCGCTTTCTGAAATCCTGCGCGCCGATCGTGCGCGCTGCCGTGGACTCGAGTGAGCCAGTCAGAGGAGTGTCTCTTGTCCCAACGGTCGCCCCGACGCCTTTGGGACACGCCAACACGCTCTGAGTCGGCGTCAAGAGCGCGGGCGTCCCCCCCGCCGCGCGCTCACGCTCCTTATACGAGAGTGGCCTTCGGTAGCAAAAGGTAAGGGGAGGGTCGGAAAACCACACTGAATCCTGCCTGCCTGTGCGAGTACACCACCCTCGCTCGGCCGCAACTACTGCCGTGTCATCGCGGCCGCGATGACGACGATTGTCGGGACGAATTCCCCGCCCGCCCGCAGACGTACACTTTCTCAAGTGCGGGCGTTTCCTCAGCGCTAATGGCAGTCTGAGGCTCCGCTCGTTAATTGGACTTGATGGGATTCCTGTTTCTGTTAACCTTCCTTCGCCTGACGACTTAATAGCCGGGCTTTCAGCGGTGCCGCCACGCAAACACAGGTAGAGCGAGAGTATAAGCGATTACCATAAGTGATTGGTTGATTAATACGGTCCTAATATTCCAAGAGATAACATTCCTAATATTGCAAGGCAATAAAATAGCCTCGTTACACCTTCAACGCCCCCTTTTCACAGTCACGCAGGCTACGTAATCACCTCAGCTTGACGCGCATCTTTGGCAATACGAACGCTTTTAACACATCCGCACTTCCACAAGCCATCCGCAGTGGAATGATCTTCCCGATGATATCGCCTGTGATAATAACCTTAGCACATTTCGCCAGAAGCTTGAGGTACATATTTTCTGTTAAATAGTGCTGTAACATGGTCTCGCCATTTAAGTTATTTTGTTTATTTTGCGATGTCTTGCGTTTTTGTTAGTTTTTGTTTTTTTCTTCACTTGCACTCAAATGCTCTTTTAGTGCTTATCTCGGAAACGTATTCTGTGGTGCAGCATTTTTTTTCTTCACTTGCATTGGAAACTTGTTTTACATTTTGCAATTTACTCTGTTGCGTTGCGTTTTGATGTTCACTTGCATTGTAACCCTGTTCTATACTAGTTTGCTGGTGCTTTCATTGTATTAAGTAAACCCCCTTACTGAATGCCCTTTGGGCCTGTAAGGTATTTTTAAATAAATAAAATAAATAAATAGATAGGGATAGCAATTAGATGGTAAAGGCTGTGAGGTTAACCGAAACTACCGGCTTGCCACGCACGTACACACACACATGCGCGCGAGCGGTTTTATGGTCACAACACACACAGATTTCAGGAGGCGCGCAATGGTTTTATTGTCATTGAGAAGAGCAGCAGTGCTGAAAACTCTTTCAGTGAGGATGTAGAGTTCTCAAACGATCCCTCCCCCATCCCCGCATACAGTGGTTGGCTGCCGATGTTATCGCGAGCAGTGCAGTGCGCTTCTGTCTGCATGCCAAATCGAGGACACTCACTGGTCCACTGCGCGATTGTTTCCGCTCAGCCATACACATCACACGCAGAGGCGCGAGCACTGCCACTGCAAAATGTGCATACATTTGTATATTTACGCATCCTGCGGGCCCTGTATATTTACGCACGCCATTGGCAGAACATATATAGGCGGTGACAGCCTAACAATTACAAACTAGCTCCTCCCAGAAAAACGTAGTGCTCCTGCCCTTTACTTTTGAAAGACAGCCGAGCACGCTGGGGTTCTCTCACAGCTTAATGAATCTGCTCTGCTAATGTGTATGCTAGACTAATTGGAAAATAAAAGCTAGTTGTTACAAGCTAAAATTCTAGTTATGGCTCGAGTGATATCAATATCACCCATAAAATTCGCCCTAGGCGTTCAGGTTACATCCTGAAACCAGTGACACAAAGACTAATCTGTACGAAAAAAAAAAACAGTTGCTTCAAACATGCAAAACCACTTGACGTCAGGGCAAATAAGCGAGCCTAATTGGCTGGCGCATCTATGCAAATTGTGTTCGAGTTGAAGAGGTTACATGCGCGTATAATCCCCAAAACTTAAGAACAGCGAATGCCCTTCCTAACCCTCTCCCGCCGCGTTTTCTTAAATTTTTTTTTCTCTTTAGCGCCAACAACGCTTTCTCTTTAGTGACCTCCCAACAGCTGTCCCAGTGACGTGCCTCGGTATACCCATTTTGTTACTTCAACAGCTGATTGTCGCTGTACCGTTTCATCTAATGTGACGTTCTCTGATTTGATAACTACGCTGGCACCATTCATGCTTACGTACCACGAACTAAAGAACGTGCCTACAGCATGCAGCGCTCTACGTACACGACTCTATTCATAGTTTTGCGAGAGTGGGCTTCGCCATGTGGTTGCCGGAATCGCGGCGAAGGCCACCTCCTACACGTGGCGTTGGTCTCGCATGCGCCATTCATGCTCGTTGGCGACACTCTCCGGGCACAACGGCGTGGCGTCAGAGCAGATCTTCACGCGGTCCATGTCCTTTTCCCGAATTTGACAGATTTGTTCACTAGGTCAGAGACAGAATTCTCACCGCTTTTGTCCAATAAACTTTCGTACGCACGTGACCCACTGCATGTTGAGTTTGAAAGCGACTTAATTCATTTTACATATTAAAGACAGCCGTCCTGCAATCCTGCAATTTCCTTTCTACAATGAATTATAAATCACATTTTCAGATTCAAAAAAAGTATTATAGCCTTCGACTTCGACTTCCAAACAAAGAAATAGGTGGGAAGTATTAGCGCGTATTCTAATGTTCAATTTTCACCATCGTACGGTCTTGGTATGGTTTAAAGCTGGAACTTGACACAGTGCATAGAACAGTCTGGACATATACAGCGTTATAAACATCGATATGGAGCCACAACTCGAATCTGCGATTTCATATATTTTGCAGCAGAGCACGTCAGCTTGTGAGAGTTCAGCAAATCATTGGGACGTACATTTGCACATACGCCCCGTTGAGCTTTTGGCGAGTGGCTGGTGTCGGCACCATCTATCCGCTGAAAGCTTTTTACGGCCCGAAGTGGCAGCTAGAGTGCCAATGGGACAGATGATCACCCTCACTCACGCATCGTTCACATTGAAAAAATTTAAAAAAAATTAAAGTTGCCAAAAGGGGGATGTTCTCGTTAACACCGGCGAATATAAGCGCGTGATATACCACGAATATCGCCCACCGAACAAGTTTTGGTCACCAACTCGAGTCCAGCTAACATGCGCTTCATGCCACTCTTCTTGTGGGCATTGAAGGGGATTATGAATCCGGGGGTCGTGTTTAGCCTCAGTTTCGTTTCTGTAACTTTCTGCGGGCGATTATACGCGTGGCTCTCATAATATAAGTCCTCATTCGAATGCTTTGTTCCGACAGGAAAAATTAGCGCATTGAATGCGTGCGTTAAGATCTGTAGTTCTCTGAACAATGCCCATGCGAACATACAGTTCAACGTAAATCATATGAAGGTGCATAAAGTGTCCTATTGAATTGAATTCTTAATTACACAGTACGTTTCTGCTCACCTATATGTTGTACCGAAATTTGCAATAATACGATATCGCCTGATTTTCTTTTTTCTTTCATGGTTTCGGAAAGGTATTTATTTTTATGAAACATACGCACTCGAAACGTTCTTTGCACTACATGCCCGAGCATGTACAGGGGCTTTGTCATTGCGAGCAACGTCCCCACGATAGTCTTGCTCAAACACAGGTTTTTACTCAGATAAAAACCACACATTTTCAGCATCACCCCGCTGTACTGCAGAAGGATATGCGCAGGACAAACGGAATCGTCAGCGTGTACTTCTGGGCTATGACGGGCTATCTCTATGCTGAGACGCTGTCTTCTCGCCTAAAGGAATGTAGACACCAAATTTAGCGGCCAAACTGACTACAGCCGAACCCCGATATATCGAATCTGAAGGCGAGCACAAAAAAAGTTCGATATATATGTTTTTCGATACATAAAAAAAAAACATCTTATATAGACATTTTCAAGGGGATTTTACTGCTGTTCGTTTTACACAATAATTTGTTATATGTAGGATCAATGTATCGGGGTTCGACTGCATAGCATAAGCTTTTCGTGCTTACGACAAACGCTTCCACGTAGTACGACTGACAGCACACGGCTAAAAGGTAATCTTTTTTTTTTTTTTTTTCAATTTTCAAGTCTCTAAATGAAGGATACATCCCTTCTCCGGACTGGTCGCGATAGCCGTCACGAAAGTGTCATTGTTGAGAGCAAAATAGTGTGACGTTAAAAACGCTGGTGGCGACGCGTTTTCAGAGCGCTTGCACGGCTACACGGCCGGGAGACGCAAGTGCGCCTCTTCCGCCTGGATCCCGGCGTCGGCGAACGTGGGTGCACGCGTGAAATTGAGAAGACGACGCATGCGTTTGCTGTCGTCAACGCTTCGGTGGTTCACGCGACCTCCGTAACGTTGGGTGAACTCAAGATTTGCGTCATGTTCAAAGGTTATTCACATCTGCTGGCGGGAATATTGAAGCGAGAAACGAAAGTGCAGTAGAAATTGCGCGATATTTCATCACTGAGGACACGATCATCGATATGTCTCGGTTGGTGTTGTGGCCCTGTATACGGATGCTGTGCATTACGCAAAAGCGAAAAACCGTCACCCCAGAATTTGGTGTCCGCACTCTCCTTATAACCTTTCGCCACGCATACCCTTTAAATCGTACCATTTTAATCAAAATAGTGGTCGTTTTGAGTATGCGGACTAGTACACGAGCACAGAGTGTGCAGTGACTATCGAGGAAAGCTGTTTTATCAGTTTAATTCTATACATAGTGACTTCTGAGATACACATTTTTTTAGAAACTAAGGAGGGGGAATAAACTTTATTTGTAGTAATGAGTCGATGTTGGAATCTTCCTAGGCGGGCGTTGTCCCTAGTCCCGGATGCCGTGGGCCGGAAAAAATAAGAGATTACGACAGAACTCGTCTCACAATGACTGTCATTGGTAAGGCGATTATCGCTCGATCAACGTGGCGATACACGGCGATTCTGAAGTCAAGTTTGCGCAACATCTGTAGTTGTCATTCTGAGACTTCCGTTCCTTCGGTTATATATACATGGCATAATTCGGTATCCTCCCGCGTGTTGCTACGACACTCGCTTGTCGTAGTATACACTAGAGCACGGCGGCATGGTGACGACTGTTTTGTGCCGACGCACTAATAACTACGGAATCGCAAAGGCGGTATGACAACACCGGCACGGTGACAATGAGATGGACATTCTTAAACAACGACATCGGTATAGCGAAGACCGCGTGACGACGACGCCGACGTGAGGACAATTGGATCACGACGAGTGTATGACGACTTTGGCCTGACGACGACGTGGCATGACGACAACCATATGGCGTAGCTGGAATGATGACGATGACACGACAAGGACTGCTTGCTAAGCCCTAAGTCGCGGGATCAAATCCCGGTCGCGATGACCTTATCTCGATGGAGGCGAAATGCAAAAATACCCGTGAGAGTGGATTGGGTGCGTAGTAATGAACCTCAGGTGGTCAAAATTAATCCAGAATACCCGACTGCGGCATGCCGCATAATCACATCGTTGTTTTGGCATGTATAAAGCCCCGGAATTTATTATACATGTTAATTTTTTACGTAGTTGTTTATATTGCGGCGTTGTATATGCTAGGGCAGTTATATATGTACCAACTATCTAAAACATTAGTACTATTGCAAAACGTTTGAAGACGTAGACGAGGAACGAGTGCACAATTGAACCTTCCGGCTCTCGACTGCTCGCCGGAGATGGCGCCTTAAAACGATTTAAACGCTCACTGACGTTAACAAACTTATGAACGTGTCGGAACGCTTCGGTAAACCTTTCTCGAATCCTATAGAAACAGACCTTTGGCGACCGGTCCCGGTCACGTGGGGGTTAGAGAAACCGCGCTGGTAGCGCAGACTGGCACTATACTTCCACTTTGTGTCTACTTTCCCTGTTCCTGTAGTATTCGCCATCCGTAGTGTCTCCGCGTTCGCCAAATTTGTTTCAGAAATCATATATAGTCACAAATTTTGCCTCTCGAAACAAGCGCTCGAAAATACAAAAAGCCCAGAAATTACTGATCATTTATTCATTCATTCATTCATTCATTCATTCATTCACTTGATGATTATTGATGTTATGAGACAAAGAAAAGCATCAAGACTCAAGATCTTGGCGCACCTGTTCACCATTTAGCCTCACCCGCCGCTGTAGCTCAGTGGCTAGGGCTATGGGGGTGACGTGCAGAGACGCTCGTTAAAAGTGCGCGTTAAGAAAACCACAGGTGGTCAAAATTAGTCCGTATTCCCCCACTATGGCGTAGTTCCTGATCAGATCGTGATTTTATCACGTAAAATCCCCGTTTCCCTCTGTCTCTCTCTATTCTTTATTTAGTCTCTCTCGGGGCATGCTTTCGTCAATACCCAAAGCTTTCCCCGCTCAATTAAACGCCCCCGCATGCGAGCCACTCTTACGACCGCATCAAAAGTTTGGAATCGCCGGAGTTTACCTCATTGAGCAGTATGTAAATAGTTTCCTTCCCCCTCCATCCCCTCACCCCACTGCTGACCGCCGTTCAGGTGGCAGCAGATGTAGTTAGGCCATTAAAGTGCGGTTGGCGCTAATTTTCTCACTTTCCTTTCCTTCGTGTTATGAGAAAAGCAAACAATCACAACTGCTACTTCAACGTGAAATCGGTTTCCTCGTCGCCGGTGTTGCAGCCGCACAGGAATACCGTTGCGGGGCGGACTGCATGGAATGGGAGAAGAATGGCGCGCGTGACGTCACCGCACGAACGTAACGCCCACCGCATCGCCTCTGCCTTTCGCCTTCTCCGGCGTACACACGCGTCTCGTTCCCTTTCTCTTTGTTTGTGTCGTTCGTGTTCTTGCCGTTCCGTTTCCGTCTCGCATCCTTTGTCGAGGCGTTTACGACGGCCGTGCTCGCGCTCGTTTCCTGCGTGGGAACGAGCCGCCACGGCGCGACTGTTTTTTTTTTTTTTTTTTCGTTTATACTTCTTCGCCGGGCGCGAGAGACCTTGTGATGACGTGTGGAATGACCCCACCCCACTCATTTGCATCTCTGGGTTTCTCGCTGCTCTCCCGAAAAAAAATAGGAAGAGAAAAAACAAGCAAACGACAGATGCGAGCAGCTGCAGAGATGGACGTTTTCCACTCGGAATTCCACTTCGTCGTAGTAGAACTCTGAGTTGCTTCCAAGGGGAGGCGAATGAATAATGATTCTTCCAACCCGCTCCTTGGGACGAGTTATTAATATTATTACTTTTTTCTTTTGACGTAGTGCAGACCCTGGGTGGGTCCAAGCTGGGCAGCCCCTTCAGGTGTCGTGTGCACAATTGGGCACGGTATCATAACGTATCACAAGCAAACAACACTTATGAAAATAACGATGCCTCATTTGTGTCGCATACGTATTATGAGGTTTGAGACACATCTGAATGAAGTTTTTCTTGCAAATTCTAATTAGGCGTAAAGATTCTTAGTGAAAGGAGTTGGAAGGTAGACTCTTGGGTGTTAGCTATATATCGGTGGGAGTATGGCGTCATTCAGTGGGTTCACTGCTTTCGCTGTTTCTGAGAATGCTGAATGGGCGCTCTCAAAGGACGCCGAACATGACATATTTCATTATCTCGTTATCTGACAGGGGATTGAGACAGCTGTTGCTCGTAGTTCACATTGCTTAAGCTTGACGAAACTCATCGATGAATCGAAACTTCTTCAATCCATTCTGAAACTGTACGATTTTCATGATTCTGAAGATACAAGAAACGTGATGAAACTAAAGTTCCCATAGACAGAATTATTTAGAACCCGAAGGGAGTAGACCACAAAATAAAATATAGACAACCTTGAAGCCAGGTCACAGAATGTGAAGATCTGACCATGGTACGTTTTTAAGCCGTTCTATGCTGTGGCCGTTCTTCAAAAAAAAAAAAAACAATTATTACTGACATTGAACTTGTGTAAACTGAAGGCTCTGATTACCCATCGGGATTCCCTTTCACTTCAACAAAATAAATAAATAAATAAATAAATAAATAAATAAATAAATAAATAAATAAATAAATAAATAAATAAATAAATAAATAAATAATGCGAAATCATGGACGATGATTGTAAATGCAGGCGAATATAGCTAGGCGAAAAGTTCTAGAAAGCTAGTCGCTTTATTAAATGGATGACGTGCTTGAATGAGTATATTTGATGTAATGAGTATATTTAGGTAGCGTTTGTTGTATCGATGCGTAGTTCCGCACAGAACAGAGCCGTTAAGCAGCAGTTCTCTAGCGATATAGTATAGGTGGCTATACAAATATAGGCCGTTACGTAATGTGTGTTGTCTCCAGTGGTACGAGTGCTGGCGTGGAAGGCTGGTGAAGGCTCCTTTCTCGTTGCCTTCGCGGGTGGAGTGGCAAGCGAAAGAAGAGGCGAGCTGTTCATTCCGACCACTCCACTAAAGCATCTAAACCGTCAGACGCCATGATGCTATCGTGCGACAGCACAGGCCTCTCAAAGGACCCGGATACAACGAATACCTTCGTTGCGCAAACAGTGTTCGCTGTATCAGAGTTTCGTTATAATTGGGCTAGCCCTAAAAACTGGCGATAAAGAACTGAACTAGGGGCAATAGGGACGCTTTAAGCCTTAAAGTGACGCATGCCGCGCTTATTGGTAGAACTCGGTGATTGACGTCTGTTAGATAGATAGTGTCCACCCGAAAATCACACCCAACAAATTTGTGAAACTGTTGACGGCGTCGTAGGGTCAAGCCGCTGGCGTCTACAAAATCCCTTTGCGTGAAAAGCGGTCGATATTCAGATAGTTGGAGGCCAATTTGTGATATCGTTAGTTCCCTAGTCGTTGTCACTCAAGCACTGCATATGCGTGAGTTGTCGCACCTCTCCGAAACTGCTTCGTCGGATATGCTGATATGTTCTGGGAGACACCTACGGCGTAGGCATAGGTAGTCGGCGACACCTGCATCGACCACCTTTGTCCTTAATGCTGAGTTGACGTCCTGCACTAGGTCTTCGTAGACATCTAACAGAAGCCTAATGCCAGCTATCCGAAAGTCGCTCTTGTATTCTTGCCGGCTTACGTAAGAGAGAGAGAGATGTCCTTGGCTTTAGCAATCATTACGTTACCACTGATGGGAACACCCAACGTGTTGGCGCTCATAAGCCATTTGATGGGGGCGTCTTCAACATTACGCAGCCTGACGTTATAACTGCTTCCAAAGTTAACAGTCGCCGTTTTCGCTTAATGTAGCGCCTTTTCTTTACGTCCCTGAAAGGTCGAGATCCTTGACTTTGCTACGCCCTTCACAGGCGTGGTTACGTGCGTGGTCTAACCACGGTGGCAGAAAAAAAAAGAAAGAAAGCTAATGTTTAAAATGATGCGCTGTATACTGGCTGGCTGTGTTGTGTGGTATGCGCCGTGCAGCCGTCTGACTTCCTCCCCGGTTCACCGAGACGCGGCGGCACCGCGATTCATTCCGTTCGTTGTAACCGAACTCAGCAGAGCACCGGGTCGTTATAAGTGGGCTCTTCTGTAATAGTTGGCGTTCGTCGAAGAAAGCACCCAACAACGCGTTTTCGCGAGGGCACGTGCCCTTTGCATCGGCGCCTTTGTAACGGTGGTTCAAATACGATCGCCACCGACCACCACAAAAAAAAAAAAAAAAAAATAAGCCAGTTCCACGCTTGTGAAATCTGATGAAACGGCGGAGTTCTGCAAGCGTGGGTGTGTAGCGTAGTTGGTATGAGGCTCGCCTTCGGACCATGAGTACCCGGGTTCAAATCCTGCCTCGGCAAGAAAGATTATGTTGTTCTTTCTCTCTCTCGCTTTCGCTCTCATTTTCTATTTCTCTCGCCCGTAAGAAGTTGTGTTACAATCATCGGTACAATGCGACCATACGGTTCCCATAAACGCATGTTCTGCCAGCGTAGGTGTATAACGCAGTGGTGTTGTGACGCTCGCCTTCGGACCGTTGTTGCCCGGGTTCGAATCCCGCCTCGCCAAGAAAGTTCCTTTTGTTTTCTTTATTTCTCTCGCTCTCCGTCTGTCTCTCTTTCTTTCTCTCTCTGCACCTCCTCTCCTCCTATGCTCTGCTTTCACTCTGTCCCAGCTTGGCGATGCTGCGCACGACAACGAGACAAACCTAGCGAGGTTTTAATATATCCGCTGTAAAACAGGCGAATAAGCCAAAGAAAGCTATTCGCTTTAGTATATTGAGTGTCGCGGCACACGACCACCTTATAGACGGCCTTGCCATGTTTGAGGGGTCCCGTTCTACGGTCCGAATTGAGTACAAAATGCATGAAAATTACCAAGGGAAAATATTCATGACGTGACAAGGAGAAGCGAAAAGAGCCTCCGAAAATTTGGGAGTTTTGACAGCGATAACGAGGTTTAGGAAGCATTCGTAGCGATTTCTCGGATGGCGTTCTCGCTATATGGGCGCGTGCGACGTGTTGGCGCGACGCAGCACGCCAAGGCAACTCCAACTCCTGCTGGTTGGAAGAAACAGTGACCTGGTAGGCATGTGCATCTCAGAATGCTGACGGGATGAGGAGCGCGCCGCACTTAGCCAATGCTGCATGGATGAGACCGACGGAGAACCGTCGGCATTAGTCAGCGCCCAGTGAAATATGAGATAATGCTAGTATGGCCTTTATTACTGTCCGTTCTACTCAAAGCAGTTGATGCACGCATCAGGCGCTCATCAGGAACATGCAGCAGCTCCACTAGCGGGCGCGCAACGCTCATGTAATGAAACGGTGTTGCATGTAGGCTCCCTAATATCAGCAGCGGAATGGTGGTCCTGGGTCCGCCACCAAGGCGAATGCGCGTAGCGTTGATGGTGCGCCCGCTTAGCTTCGTCGTATTTGCAGCCAAACGCTCTCCGCATCTCCGGAGCCCCTCTCTCCGCGCGAGAGCCGTGCATGCGCCATGAGCGGGAAAGCAAGAAAACGGCCCGGAGCAGCCATCTTTGCGGCTCAAGTTTCCGTACGACTACTGTTGCAATAACACCTAAAAGCAGAGAGATGCACATGTGGCAAAATGTCCATATTGCACACATTAATGTTTTAAAATATAGCAGCAGAAAGTATTTTCCATAAAGTTTCACGCAAACCGCAGGATTGCTAAGACGCATAGGAAAGGTACCATTCGGTACTACCATCTTTTGTAACCATCATGGTGTATCGAGCAAACAGCGCTGTGTTAGGCAAAATGATTTCTTTCTCATAATGTATAGAGAGGCGCGAACAGTCTGTATCCAGTAATTTCCCTAGAAGCACGTATCTTTTAAGATGCGATGAAATACGGAAGTGAGTATTGTGCCCAGGTGTGCAACTGTCGCGGCTAATAGGGTGCCTTATGAGTGCCATCCATGGATGACGGAAATAGAATTGAATTGAATAAAACTTTATTTGATTATGTACAGCGTGCGTTTTAGAAGAGCGTTGCTTGCGCTCCTCTCCGCTTGCATTTCATGCGCACCGGTGGCTGCATTGAACAAGCGCGTACCCCCAAAATACCAGCGAGACTCAGCTTCGCTGTAAAACGACAAAGAAACCAAGTAGATCGGCTTCGTAGCGGAACGTGAGCAGCGTTCTGGCATCACCTCCTATATTGGAGACGCGGGGGTGGCGTTGAGGAGTGTGGACGCACTCGCATCACGCTCCGCAATTTCTATGTTTTTCGTGTGGTCCAGTTCTTCTAACCTACGAAAAGTGCACCTCATCCGTTCCGGGAAGTCAAGCGGCAGCCAGGGAGGCCAGTTTTTTGGCCCTTGGACCATTCTTCACGGAAATACGACCAAGGGATTGCTACCTCCACAAGTGAGCCTGTGTAAGCCTACCGACGAGTAGCGAGCGGCGGCAGCCGCGACGCCGGCTGCGTCTCCGCCACCGCCGCGACGCCGACGCAGATGGCGTCTCAAACTCCTGCGCGTTGTGCGAAAAGCGGCTCAGTGGGGGGAGCCTCGACCAGCCATGATTCCAACACAGAAGAGCGCATGGATTTTGCGGACATCGGACCGCACCAGACGATGACCACCAAAACAGGGATAAGCCCAGCACCGTCCACCATCAACAACGGTGAGAATACGACCGACAAACGCATTCAAGACGCCCAAGAGGGATGGACCACGGTTGTGTCCATCAGGGAAAGAAAAATGCAACGGAGAGAACGTGCGCAGGAGCACCAGAAGAACGACTCTCCGAAGAACGCAGACAAGCCAAAGTTTCGCCCGAGACGCAACGGGAAGAAACTACCACCCTTACCAAAGGACGATTTCAAGGTGATTGTGAGACCGCATCAAGGACTCCCGCTTCGAGCAATTACAACTCCCGTGATGGCCCGTGCGATTATAGAGGCTTGCGATGAAAAGATCCAAGGTGAGCAGTTTCTGCTACGTATTAAGCCTGGATCGAACATTGTAATTGTCTCAACCCCAGAGAAGGAAGTCGCAAACACATTGCGCCAGATTACATCACTCAAGATAAATGGAAAACCCCATGCGGTGAAAGCGTATGTAGCTCTGGGGGACGGAGCAGTTCGGGGGGTAATCCACGGACTCACCCCACATACGCCATCAGACGTCCTTAAATCGAAAATCAGAGTGCGCACGCTAAATGTGGAAGTCGCTCACGCACGAATGCTGGGGGACAGTAAGAGTGCCGTCATTGTATTTTTCGGAAACCTAGTACCAAGATATGTGTACTACGAGGGAGGCGAAATGGCCTGCTATCCGTTTCGAAATACAGTGCAAGTCTGCAAAACATGTCAAAGGGTGGGTCACAGAACTGATGTGTGCCCACAACCTGAACTGTGTGTGTGTAGGATTTGTGGAACGGAAGATCCTGCAGACGGACATGAATGTAACCCGAAGTGTGCCTCATGTGGTGAAGCCCACCTAACGGGCGACCGAAGCTGCAGAAAGCGTCTAAAACAGGTTCGCCGACCAGAACCATCGTCCGGACGCCAAGCACGGATGCCATCAAAGGAACGTAGACTCAAGAGTAAACACAGGTGGTTCGAGTCGGAGGAAGAAGAGCAAGGGTATACTACGGAAGGATCCATTCCCTTCGACCAGGAAAATTTTCCGGAAGTACACCGTCAAGAAACCGGGCGGGGACCAGTGAAGTCCAAGCTGAAGAACGCAACACCTCAACACCCTCAGTCCAGGGAAACCATTGGCCAACCACAAATGGCGGCACCAAAGGTAAGCTGGGCACAAGTTGCAGCTCCCACTGCGCAACATCAGACCAATCACAAATCGGTAGCGGATCAGAAACTCATAGAAGAAAATCGATCACTAAAAGCCAGTCTGGCAGAATTGAAGAAAGAGATGGCTGCCCTTAAGCAAACAATACACGACCTCGCAAACAAAACAAAAGAAGCGTCTACAACACAGGTTATTAAACCCATACCAACACCAGAAGAGCCCATGGGCAAGCAGCTGGAAACAATCGCACATCAAGTACAGATAATGTTCGCAGAATTGCATGCTCTTAAGAGACACGTAGACGACTCGCTAAGTTCCATCAAAGTAACCACACGAAAACGCATTAATGATAGCCCAGGAGCTCCTAGCCGTCGCCCTAAAGTGATAGAGACGACGGATAGCGATAGTACCATTCATGGCTAACACGACACATAGAAACACTGAAAACCTTGAGGTATGGCAGTGGAATTGCCGTACGTTACGTAACAAACATGCTGCCCTTGCACAATATATACAGTCAGCGCCAGTCCTACCCGACATTATATGCCTACAAGAAATCGGGCAAATCACACAAAAACTAAAGGGATACGAGACATATTCCAATCCTGATTATCCTAGGGTCGCCACCTTTGCGAGAAAAGACCTGGCCCTCAGCGTCACGTATATGCCACAGCACGACACACAGCATCAAATACTAACGGTGTGGCCATGCAAAAGAAATAAAGCAAAGACGGTAATCGTAAATATATACAGTGCTCCTAGAGAGCGAGCACCATGCTTCGATACCCTAATAATTTATGCAATATCAGACATGGAGCGAAAAGACAAGCTGCTAGTGGTTGGTGACTTCAATGCACCACACTCCGCCTGGGGTTACAACAAAGACTCAGTGAAGGGAAAATCACTAGTCGAGACAACAGATCGATACGGGCTAGAACTCATCACAATAACGGGTTGTTACACACGTTTAGGCAACAGTGTAGCGGCGGATACAACCCCAGATCTAGCTTTCTCGAGCCATCCAGGGGAGACCCGGTGGACAAATTTGGAGGAAAATTTGGGTAGTGACCATAACATTATCTCGATAGGTCTCAATTCCCCAAAAATCCGTCGCTCCCTAGGGAGGGCTTGCATTACAGACTGGACTGTATATCGAGATAAACAAGAGCAGCTCATATTCACAGAAGATATTGAAACCTGGGTGGAACAAATACGCGAAACGCACGGAAGATCAACGAGGGAGATCGCTACAACATCGGATATAACAGCGGTAGACAGCCGCCTCATACATTTATGGGAAGCACGCAGAAGCCTGACGAGACGATGGAAAAGACAAAGATTGAATAGAAAGCTTAAAATACGCATAGCACAACTAACACAGGAGGCTAATGCTTATGCACAAACACTAGAAAACAATAATTGGCACCAATTCTGTGAATCTCTACATGGAACCCTACACACAAAAAAGACATGGGCCATTTTGAGAAGCATGATAGATCCTGCAAATACAAAAACAGCGACGAACCGAGCTCTTCGATTACTTGAATGCGAATTTCGAGACGCTGACACACATCTCCTAGACACCCTAGAAGACATATATATAGGAGCAAAATCCACGCAAAATGATGATACTCCCACATATTCAGGAAGGAGCAATGAGGAGCTAGATGCCTCTATATCGGTGGCAGAGGTTTTCGCGGCAGCGCAAACTTTCAAGAAAAATACGGCGCCTGGACCGGACAAAATAACAAACGCCATGATTCGCAATCTTAGCCTCAATGCTTTGACAGGGCTAACAGATCTCTTTAACAAACATGTATG
This sequence comes from Dermacentor silvarum, assembly GCF_013339745.2. Lineage (NCBI taxonomy): Eukaryota > Metazoa > Arthropoda > Arachnida > Ixodida > Ixodidae > Dermacentor > Dermacentor silvarum. The sequence goes on from NC_051161.1 coordinate 70,931,941, forward strand.
GACTGAAGGAGGTCAAATCCCACAGGCATGGAGGCATGCAGAGATAATTCTAATACCGAAACCAGGGAAACCGAGGGACATAAAAAATCTCCGACCCATATCCCTTACCTCATGTCTGGGTAAGCTTTTTGAAAAGGTTATACAGATGAGACTCACTAGGTACATAGAAAACAGCAACCTTTTCCCGGAAACTATGTTCGGCTTTAGACAGCATATGTCGGTACAGGACGTGTTTCTCCTGCTCAAAGAAGAAATATTAAACCCAGAGAGAGGAAATGCAGACAGATTCATAGTGGCATTAGATATCAAAAAAGCTTTCGATACCATCTCGCACGAGAGCATTTTAACGGAACTATCGAACATGCACTGCGGACAGCGGACTTATGAATACATAAAATCCTTTCTAGACGAACGCACAGCCACGATAGGGCTAGGATCCACCCGCTCAGGCGTTCTACAGACCCCCAAAAGAGGAACGCCGCAAGGTTCAATTCTTTCGCCGCTTCTCTTTAATATAGGGTTGAAAGGGCTAGCAGTGAAACTACAACGGATCCCAAACTTAGGACATGCGATTTACGCGGACGACGTAACTCTCTGGACCGCAAAGGGATCTTTAGGGGAACGTCAGGAAACCCTCCAGAAGGCAATTAGCATTGTAGAGGAACATGTGGCAAAAGCTGGTATGAGTTGCGCCCCGGAGAAGTCCGAACTAATCCGAGTAAGAGCGCCTTATACACGAAAGGACGATAGACTTCCGATAAAGCTTGCTCTTGGAGGTCAAACAATAAAGGAGGTATCTAAAGCTCGTATACTCGGACTATGGATACAGGAAAATGGAGCAGTAGGGCACACGATCGCAAATCTCCGGAAAACCGTTAACAGTGTGTCTAGGATGATAAACAGAGTAGCAAGAAACAGAAAAGGCTTCAAGGAAGAAGAGACGATAAGGCTCGTGCAGGCATTTATCATAAGCCGTGTAACCTTCGGCCTTCCTTTCCAAAAAGTATCAAACTCAGAGGAAACTAAAATAAACGCCCTGATACGCACAGCTTATAAGGCGGCGCTTGGTCTACCGATCAGCACTAGCACGACCTTTTTGAAGCAATGGGTATTAGCAACACTTTTGAGGAACTCGTGGCTGCAACACTGATCGCACAACGAGAAAGGCTCAATGCCACGGAGCAAGGTCGAACACTTCTCCGTCGATTAGGTTATCCACTCAGACCGGCACATTGCAACGACCAAACAGAACTCCTCCCACCGGACATACGAGCTAAGATCTCGGTGTCCCCAATCCCTAAAAACATGAGCGAGAAATACCACAGACAACGGCGCCTTGCACGGGCCAGGACACTCGAACGCAGGTTTGGTAGAAATCCGGAGGTTTATTACACGGACGCGTGTAAACAAGATAGCAAAACTTTCACTGTGGTAGCCACAAACGCTCAAACTACTATTTCCGCGACAGTCAGGACAGAGTCAGTGGCCACAGCAGAGGCTACCGCGGTGGCTCTGGCTATACGTGACGCTGAATATAGAGCACGTTCTGCTTTAATACTAACCGACTCGCAGTCGGCATGTCGCCTTTTCATGACAGGCACCCTGCCCAAACTCGCAATGAAAATCCTAGGAAGAAATCTCACGGAACACCACGCTATTACGTGGTGTCCGGCGCACGCCGGAGTGACGGGTAACGAGAGGGCGGACCGCCTCGCTCGAGAATATAGCATCCGAGCGACGGAACGCACTCTCGTAGAATCTCCGATCACAATAAAAGATATCTTGGAGGCACAGAGACGAGGAAGGCAACGGTATAGCTTTCCAGACCCATCCTTGGACTCAGCGCAAATGCGGGACTGGCGCCGACTACAAACCCGTACATACCCACACCTAATCCTACTACACCACATACACCCCACCCGGTACCCCAACACTTGCCCTTGGTGCGGGGGGCGGCCATCTCTTGACCATATCACATGGTCGTGCCAGAATCGGCCACAAGAAATCCAATCACCCCTTTTGGGGCAAAACTGCAAAAGTAGGCAGTGGGAGGTGTGGCTAGCCAGCACGGTGCGGGAGGACCAACTGGCCCTTCTCGACCAAGCCCGGCGTGCCGCTATCGCCAGTGGGGCCCTGGACTGAGGGACCCACCCACTGGACCTGGATTTAATTCTTTTTTTTAATAAACGTTATACTACTACTACTACTACTACCTCCTATATTTTTTCAGTGCCAGTGCAATCGCTCGCTCCGCAATGGGAGCCGTTAGTTCGCCTTAGTTCAGTGAGTTGCCACGATGTGACGCTACCCAGAGGCTACGGCTAAAATTCCTATATAAGAAAAGTACCGCCATCCTTTGATCAACGACGCTTCTTTCTCTCCTGTATCTCCGATTGGACGATGATAGCGCGCGCTTTTCGCTTCTTTATATTTTGTTTTATTTTTCGCCCTAGAGCCATGTTGAAAGTCCTCTGCGCAGCCGCAGTCGCCGGCGGCGGCGGCGGCGCGCGCACGGCCTGAAAGCTTCAACGTAGAGTTTCTAGGTGCGCCACCGTCGACTTGGCTTTCGCAAGCAAAAAGTAAAGAAAAAAGCAAGCGCTTTAAGAGAGCAGGCGGCGGAGGAAAGAGTAGATGGCGGTACTTTTCTTATATAGGGACTTTAGCTACGGCTAGGGTTACTATATATGGCTAGCACAGGGAGCCATATCGGGAGCTATATACAGTAACTCTAGGTACGACTGCTTGCGTCACGCATGCCTCTGAGCGAGTGCCGCTGCCGTTCCGGAGGAGATGCGGTAGACGCTTCAGGCGTCTGTCAGGATTATTTCCTCCGATTCCTGTCGTGAGGCACCACCCAGAGGGTACTCCACCCACGACCGTAAAGCAGGCGCGAGCGCTAGCCGACGGGGGAGAGTAAGAAAGGGCGATCAGAGAGGGGGGTGAACTGTTGGAAAGGCCGCATCTGGCTGGCACTGAAAAAAAGTTGTCGCAGTTTCACCTGAAAGGCGAAGCATCAATTGCGATAGCAAATTTGTAGAGAGCTATACGGAGTAAATGATATTAGCTTTATCAGCTGTATAAACTTGGACATGCAGTAGCACCGGCAACACGCAGAACTGGTGTCGACGCCATCGGCGTTTTCCCCGCGTTCGCTCAAAATGCGTGCGGCGTTGGTGACTGTTGCCGGAGCCTCTGATATAAATAGGCACTTGGTGCCGCAGTTAAACGTCGCCTCCCTTCCCTCCCCCTCCCCCCCTCTCCCCCATGGCCTTTCGCACGTCGGAAGAAGGCACGTTTGCTCTACATATATGATGATTGTAAAGGAGGAAAGAGACGCCTATACTTCTGCAGCCCTTAAGCGAGCACGGCGAAGAACGCGCGTTTGTTCTCCGCCGTGCGTTCACTCCCCGTGAAAGCGCGCGCCCCTCGCGCCCTTTCACTCGAGCGTTCGGCGCGCGGCGGCGATTTCATCTCCATTGACGTCATACGGAACCTCACGGCGACGGCGACGGCGACGCCGACGGCAGAAATCTGCTTTAGAGTGTCCATATAATTGCTATCGCAATAAAATGTTGCAGTGGCTTAGCTCGGCTATGCCAGGATATACGTAGCGTTAGCAAGGTTCAGCTGATTATTCTTAGCTTTCCTGGTTGTCTAGATTGTCAAGGATTAGCTTGATTGTCATGCTTACTGCTGCTCCAATGACACACACAAACGCCAGTCAGAAGCGCAGCGGTTCAGCGCAGTGTCAGACGGCGACTGCACAGCGAGCGCGCGCCGGCGCCAGTGCGTCCACCACGGCTACGACGTCACTCCTCTGGAATGCGCGGACCGGCGGCGGTGTGTCGCGCGCGGCGGCGGCGGAGTGCGCGAGAGGTGCCGGCTCCGGTGGCACCGGTGCGCAAGCCGTGTGACATCACTGATCCTTGCGCATGCGCAGCACGGCTCTTGATGTGCCGCGCGAAACGGGCTTGGCTAGGCCAGTGTAGCTAACGCTACAAAAAAAAAAAAGTGGTGGGGTTTAGCTTTGGTTAACCCTGGTTGATAGCGAAAGCTTCACTGCCCTGGCTAGGTCCATTGTCGAGCTGTGGCGGAGGTGTGGTTTCGCAATGATATACAGACATGTTTGCAACCAATGCAGTGTTTATTCATATTTTTTATGACTATGCAGACACTGCGGTGATCAGTAAAGTAGTGAGACTTGGTTGCAACTCGCAGCTGGGCCCAACTCTACTCGGGCAACGGCGGTAAGGTCTCCTTTCAGGGCTCCGTAAAGGCCTAAATATAGTCCGACGTAGCGTGAACGCACGCACACGTTATGTCACGTTGGTGAGAATAACAGCGGCTATAGGTCGACCGATGGTTCGACGTACTGGCGCCGCAAACGTAACCGGACGCGCGGCCAATGCGCTCCGATGCAACCGGCGTCTGATGACGCTCGCCCGCGTGCCGATAACGTCGGACTATAAACGCGCCTTAATGCTCTCTTGTGGTTTGACCTCTAGCTCTCAAGGTGAAAACTGTTGAGTCGCCGACGGCTGCCCGAGATACCGTAATGCAGCTTTCGCTTCAAAAGTAACATTGCATTCGAATGAGAATGTCAAGTGATTTAATGAATGTCACTTGAGCGCGCAGGCTTTCGCCTTCACCCTCTTTGGCGTATGCTAAAGTGACTGTCAATTTTTTTGTTTCGCACTTTTAATATTCAGTTTGAGAATATTTAACATAAAAGGCACGCGCTGCCGGTGTTTTGTTTCATGAGGCTGTCATACTCAAATATCCGAGGAATAAGTTTGTAAATAATGGAAGACAAAGTGTGAGAAACGATAACGTCGGACTATAAACGCACCTTAATACTCTCTTGTGGTTCGACTTCTAGCTCTCAAGGTTAAAACTGTTGAGTAGCCGACGGCTGCCCGAGGTAGCGTAATAAAGCTTTCGCTTCAAAAATAGAGGCGCTGGTTCTGTGTTCCGCTGCTGGTGTGAGCGTTGTGCGCACGCGCATTAGTTACTGTGTGCAAATTGTTAGGATACACCGGTCTGTGCGGAGCTGCAGATGTAAAGGGGTTGAAAAAAAAAGCATGTTGAAAACTTCAGAATTTTTTTTCGATTTTTTTTCAGCCTCGATAAAATTGAAAAGTAAAAACGTGTAATGTCACAGAATACAGAACCTGCAAGGGAAATTAGTGAAAGTTTGGGAGTCTGCGAGAAATAAAACTTCATTATTGCGTTAGCAATTATATGGACACTCCAAGCGGATTTCTACCGTCGTCGTCGACGTCACCATGAGGTTCTGTATAAAGTCCAAGGGCGATAAAATGGTCGCCGCGTGCCGTATGCTGTATACGCGCGCTTTCACAGAGAGCGAACGCACGGCGGAGAGCAAACGCGACGTCTTCCGTCGTGCGAACGGCCGTGTGGGGATGGGAGGGAGGGAGGGAGGGGAGGTGACGTTTAGCTGCGGCATCAAATGTATATCCTGCTACTGGGAGCAAGGGGAACTGGCGACTTAATCTCCCACGCGAAAGGAGGAAAGCGGGAAGGCAACATGGGAGGGTTGCGGCTTCTACTCTGCCAGCAACTGCGTACTTGTACTTGGCGCGGCTGCGGGCTGTCGCGCGCACCGTATCTTGAAAGCGATCTCCACACGGCTCTTACCTTTGAATGCGCTGTGCTTTCGCCGCTGACGCGGATAGACCACACGAATCTTCACTCGCTGCTGCAGCCGCGCTTGCCCACGCCAGCGTTTTGACAGTGGTTGTCTGTGGTCATCGAGTGTGACCTATTCATTTTTGCTTGTGCGTGCTGACACCATGCTTGTTAATTCAGTTAGTAAGCGACGGCGTCCAAGTTTATGCAGCCGATAAAACTACTATCCCAACTCCGTATAGCTCTCTACTAATTTGCTATTGCAATTCATGTTCCGGCGTTCGGGCGAAACTCCGACTTTTTGAGTCCGTGATGTGGTCCGGGGGCGGCGCGGGTTGGGAGACTAACCCCCCCGACTCCCCTTCCTCAGACGACGGCCAGTCCTTGCTTTCTGGCGGTGTCTTCGGCCATCCGGACGGCCCAGAGCTGCCCTTTTGGGTCCAAGCTGACCAGCAAAGTCTCCCACTGCTCGGCCGTAGTTATGATGCGTGTGGTGTTAATGCGGTGGGTGTTGGTGGGTGAAGCTTTGGGGCATGCCCAGATGATGTGATCGAGGTCAGCGCGGGCCTCGCAGGCTTTGCAGAGGGGGTAGTATGCAACGGGGTAAATGCGTGTGTATAGCATGGGGTTTGGGAAAGTTTGCATCTGAAGTAGTCGCCAAGTGGTGGATTGCGATTTATTCAGTGTTTTGTGTGCTGGGGGGTAGCGTAACCGCTCTCTGCGGTAGTGGAGGAAGATTTCTCTGAATGTGACCATTCGGTCGCGTGACCGCGATGCAGAACAGAAGGCTCGTCAGGATCGGAAGACGCAGGTGAAGGATGATGCGCCCGGTGTGCGAGAGCTCAGGCGGCATCGTGGGCGGTTTCGTTTCCAGCCAGACCCGAGTGAGAAGGGGCCCAGATTTGTCTTGAGGGGGGAGTGCCGGAGAGTATCTTCTGTGCTTGTGGTGCTATCAGTCCTCTTGTGTAGCAGCGAATGGCCGTTTTTTAATCGCTGATGATGCAGTGTGAATTGGTAGAGGTGTAGGGCCAAAGCGATGGCGGTTTCCTCTCCTTCTTCGGGTTGAGTAGTGAGTATTGATGCGGCCGCGGCGAGGCGGTACTGCGAGCCCGCGACTACGCGGCGACCGCCATGGCGTTCTGGTGGGAGTACTCATATTCCGTGGTGTTCACGTAAGGCTACGTCTGCGGCTTAGTCGTAGCGCTTTGTAGCTGTTTAGCTCTGTCTGCACGTCACTCCTGACTGTGTTATTGTCGAATATTACGAGGCGGCATTACTAGCTGCGACGCACCTGGATCTATCCTTGGGGTGGCAAGGACTTCAGCCAACCACTTGAGACCACTTGCCTGTCGCGTACTGCAGATTCCCCCTTTTTCTGTGGCATGTGAAAGAAGCAGGCTCGAGTTTGGAAATGTGCACACCAGGCTACGCAACATGCTCGCAGGGGATCGCGTGCAAAAACTTGTGTACGTGCACTTGAACTTCAATGTCCGGAAGACTTCGTCGGCTGCCCAGCGAAGCGTTCACGCATCAAGCGGAAATGAAGGCGACTGATTGATACAAATGCCGGTCTTGACGCTTTGATGTGAAATGAATGCCTTGGCGTGAAATCACGCCTTGATTCTGAACCCGGAAGCGCTACTGGGACTTTTGTGATGCAATAATGTAACAATTACATTCTTTTCAGTGTTAAAGAAATAAATGTGCCGGGTTTTGAATAGCTCTGTGCACAATCGTCTTTTTTTTAATTTTTTGTGTTTTCTGAAAAACAAAACACGAAAGAAACCAGTTTTTTTTTCACACGCCTCAAAATTTCAGGAAATTTTAGATCTCTATGCGGAGCGTACCGTAAACGCTCTCATAAAACTGTCATACCGCGTTTAAAGGGCCCATGCAACACTTGTTAACATGATAAACATTCGGCAGTTTCGCCCAATGAGCTAAGCATTGACAGTGATAGCAAGGATTGGTACGGCGCTTGAGCACCTCGAACCATGCATGTTCCAACTATACACAGGTGCGTCATGTTGGCTCGACGCGGCACCGAAGCGACTCATATAACTCCTCGCACAGAAGGCAACTCCTGCTGGGCCCTAGAGCTTCATACAATAACCACTAGAGGGAACCCTGGCGCTGCGATCGCTCGGCCACCATTTGAATGATGGGAAGTACATGGATTTATCTGACCTTCGTGCTTGCAGATTCAGACGCTCCTGTGGCTTCATTTATTACGCCCTTTATCTGCCTTCATTGTCTTAAATATCAGAGCAATGTATACTTTTCTAAGTGCAGAATACTCGGCGAACGCACACAATCGCTTCTAATTTCCGCGGTTCAGCTTGTCGAGGTGGCCAAATCGAAACGCGCCAAGCGTCTCAACGTGCTGACTAGCCCGCGAGAAATTCATAAGGGCGTTCTATGCCGCTTGTGGATACATGCGTTCGTGGCGTAATTTTTAATAATGCATTGTTAAACATTCCCGAATATTAACGGGATAGCGCAAAGCCAGTTCCGGGAGTCTGTTCCCTCGAATGTATGTTTTTGTGTAATTGTGCTGTTCAATGTGGCAATATAGGAAAGAAAAAGCGTTCGTGGCGTAATGGTTTCAATGTCGGGCTTGTGTACTACAGGTCCTGTGTTCGAGTCCTGCCGTAGGACACCTTTAATAATGTTCATTTAATTACTTTATGACGCAGTACTTCGTTGAAGATGAAGCGTTGACAAAAGTCACGGAGCCGTTTTAAGCCAGAAGGACGCAGCTTTCGGGAAAATCGGTGCACTTCCCATGATTCCCATGCTGGCAGAACCGCCCCCATGGCAGCTCCCGTAGACACAAGCGGCAGACTTCCCAGACTTCCCTCTAGTAAATATTGTATGAAACTGCGTCCCACTACGAAGGCGTGATGAGTGCCGTCAGTGGCACTGCAGGCGTCGTGCACCTCCATTGTGCACGAAATCAGAGCGGTGACAAGGAAGCTGCTTGCGGCAGTCAGATCCGCGTTAGCGTGTCGTTTACTGCCTCTTCCGCTAAGAACAATGCATATGCACAACACCTCAGCCGGATCGTTAGTGTGATGATAGTGTCCGTGAGCTCACGCCAGTAGCGGAAGGCGGAATGGGTGCCCGTTCTCCGCCAACGAGGCGACTAGAGCGTCTCTGGAGGGACTCGCTCTAACCCTCCACGCATACGCTGTAGGCGGGGCTGTGCAGCAAAGGCGGCAGATGGCATGAATGCAGTAAGCGAAATGTATACAATGTTTCGTAGTAGCCGTAGGTGCGAAAGAATATGCGTGTAATTGCGTTATTCGACATTCACTCGGGTAGAGATAACACGATTTGTTTTGATGTAGCTACACTGCGCAGAAATTTTCGGGTGCTTAAGTTGTTAAATCCTAAATAGCTTTTGTGTACTGCTGTTGAACCCGGATATATCGAACTCATATAGAACGAATAATTGTGTATATCGAATAGCTGTAAGATCTCCTTGAAAATCCCATGCAAATGTATAGGGTTGGTTGGTGCACGCGTATATAGAATGCTCGTTCACCAGCACATTCGATATATCGAACGTGCACAAAGAATTGCACTTCTTTGTGCACTCGGAGGTCTTCTGGGACCTGCAGGTGGAGAAGACTATGTGCAGTCAGTTGAGCCGTGTGGGTCGTGTGTACTAAAGTCCCTAGATATTTTAGGGGCGAAGCTCCTTAGGGTGTGGGTCTGTCCCTCCTCTGTAGTAGTAGTAGTAGTAGTCGTAGTAGGTAGCCACGTCTACATTATGAAAAAAAAATTCCGAAAGTTGTGTCCGTAGCGCGGAATCGAACGAGGGACCCCTCGCTTCCGAACGCGCGGCGCTAACCACTACGCCACGAAGCTTTTTTTTTTTTTTTTCTTTATTGCCACATTGAACAGCACAATTACACAAAAACATACATTCGAGGGAACAGACTCCTGGAACTGGCTTCGCGCTATCTCGTTAATATTCGGGCATGTTTAACATGCCCGAATATTAACGGGGAGCCATTAACGGGGAGCCAACTCTTGGGAGCAATTCAGGCTCTGGGGTTTGAAACTGGTACACAGTAATAATTCTATTAATGCTTTCCTTGAAATATAGCCGTATCGGTTTCGCGTCTATGTCAGCGTTCCGCACTGCCATCCTAGATCGCCAAATGCTGTGCAGGCCCAGGAGCATAATGAGGTCAAATGGAATACCATCCTCATGTTCAACTGGCAAAAATCGTATACCGAATGAGTCTACAGGTAGGTCTTTCTTGAGAGTACGTTGTAAGATGTCCCAGAAGAAAAATGCTTCCCTACAGTCTATAGGAATACTGTAGGGAAGTCCCCTTAAGCGGGAGATGGTGCAGTTATAATGAAGGGCGCTGTTATAAAATAGTAATGACGTCACATATGACGCGTGTCATTGGTGGAAGTCAATCGTTCGATTTAGTGCGGCGAGACTGGGCGAATTACACGGAAGATTCACGGTTTACCGATGATTCCCTCCGGAGCTTCGCCCACTCATCATCATTCACCCCGTGGATATGCGGTGCTTTTTTTTTTTTTTTGCTTTCTTTAAGTAGCGACAAGCATTGAAGCACCGCCGACGAATCTCATTGGTCGGCGCTTATTTCGGCGGCCATGTTCTTCCTAACGCTGTCCCTCGCGGTCATTTTCATGCTGCTGCGAGCAAACTTGAGGGCCGGCTGAAGACACGTTATGTTTCTGTGCGTGTTTATCTTTTTAATCTTTTCCGTGTGCGAAAGATTTTCTGCAGTCGGCGCGAGCGCAGCTAGAAACGCGGCAGGCGTCGTATTGCGCGACCGCAATACAACGCGGCAGGCGTCGCCGTAAAGACAACTTTCGCGTTCGGCCTCGACAGTGCAGTACTAAGCCGCTTTTGGATTCGTATTTGACTATCTGGCCTCATGCCCGAGACTTACATTTGACTCATGCGGCGCAGAAGCGGCCGTTGACCGTCGGAAGCAATCTACGCAGGTACGCCTCTTCAGGAGGTTAGGAAGAACATGGCTGCCGACGGAGGTAGATGTCGCTACTTAAAACAGAGCAGAACGGCTAGAGACAGAGCAGAACATCTAAGGACTTTAGTGTGTACAGTCAATAGAGCCCCATCGAGCTGTTCGGCTAGCCCGCGTGCTACCTCGAACGTCAATATTTCTTCTTTACGATTTTCGTGGTGTCATGGTGTGGGTGGATTGACTATTCGTACGTTCCTTTTCCGCAAGCGATGACCGCTGCTGGTGTAAAGAAAAGAATCAAATTGGACTTTCCAATGAAGTTGAAAGAGATCCAGCAATTTTTTAGCAAGCAAATAAAGTGTGCTTGCTTTTTTTTTTTTTTTCCTTCAGAGTTGCGTGCATTAACTTAGCAGCCCTCGGACGCACCAATCGGTAAGCCGCCGTTTGCCTCAGGGCGTGTTGTTTTATATATCGAATTACTTATATATCAAACGTTTTTGATATATAGGTACAGTCGAACTCGATATATCCGAGTTCGACTGTACCTATACGAAGTACAGCCGAAGTCGATATATCCGAGTTCGACTGTATTTCGATCAGATAATGTAATGCACTTGTGAAGAAGTTAGCAGGTCACTAAAATGATTGATTATTCATTCTATACGAGATTCGGGCTGAATAGTTTGCAAGAAACCTTTGAAAGCTTTCACATAAGAAACCGATAATTCACTTACCACAAACGAGATTGAGGTAGCGAAATAGTACTGTATTCATGTAACGCCTATTTCGTGCAGCAGTTCATTTCTATTATATAGGGACATTCTACATCAAACGACGAGCGCGCAGCTCCAACTTCTACAATTTCTTCTTTTTTAATTGTGGGTAATTAGTAGGCTTACAAAAATGCACTATACCAAAATATTTCGAACGAAAAAAAAATGTCTCCCTGGGCGCCAGTTGAATTGTATTATTTCAAACAAAACATTGTATGGGAGAAAATATCGAAAAAAAAAACTTCATTAAGAACCTGCAAATTTCGTCTCAATAACTTAGAAGAATTTTTTTTTTACTGAGCACTCTCCGTTGGAGGGCCAACTTTTATAATGCTGGCCAAAGAGCTACTTTGGGGCATTTTCGAGTATTCCTTTAAACTTTACATTTATCCACGGTTTCTATGTTAACTACTATTGATGGTGTTCTGTCCAAATAATTAACTGAAATATTTTAGTATGCAACAACCGCAAGATGTGCGAGAAAGGCATTGAAATTTATAATTGTGTCATGTTTTCAGTGGTATAATTCGTATGCAGGTGTTCCAACTAAAAATTTGAAAGGTTATGTATTTCATAGGACACCACATAATTCTATTCTGAAAGCCTAATCACAGTAATTTTTGTTTAACAGAGACAAAAAAATTCTTCAAGTTTGGTACCGACTCAATACCGTGCTAGCAGCGTAGTATATAGCAATATTGGCGAATGTTTTGTTTAGAGCGGAGTGCAATCCCAATATTGCTAGCTATTGCGGGACTTTCAAGAAAGAAAGAAAATAATGAATTTTACAAGCCAAAACTACGATCTGATTATGAGGCACCGAGTCGTAGTGGGGGACTCCGAAATAATTTGGACCACCTAGGGTTGTTTAAAGGTGCATTTAAATCTAAGTAAACGGGTGTACTCGCATTTCGCATAGAAATGCAGCCGCCGTGGCCGGGACTTCAAGAAAGAACAGCCAAGTCATTATATGTGCTTGGTTTAGAGAGAAAATACAGCCGCAGTATTGCTAACTTACGTTAAACTAGCATTTAAACCAGCCTGTTAAAATGGGCCAATTGCGAGGTGCGCAAGTGGGTGTATTGACGTTACGTTGTCAGTTCTTTCCCAGTTGGGGCGATACCGTCTCCATTTCATCATCACTGACTGGCAATAGACAACGGGCCCGACCACGCAAACTGCCCCGTTCTAGGGGCAACGAAGTCTTTTGTGCAAATAAAGTCTTGTTCTTCTTCTTCTTCACCG